>NC_057811.1:343200852-343245127 GCF_018294505.1 Triticum aestivum
ATATATAGAAAAACTACGGAAATAGTGAAGACAATGCAAAGTTGAAGAAAATGAACAACTGAGGAATTTCACTGAGGAAAAACTCAAATTGAAGATTTTCAACTTTTGGTGGTGGCGTGACCCACCGTATAAGAATGATGATTTCAGACACCGCGTACAATTTTCATAGGGTTCTGAGAATCAAATTCTTCGTTAATTTCTTCACACTTAGAGTGTTATTCTTCATTGATTGAAGAAAAACGTTTCTTCATGTGTTGCACATCTAAGTCATCAATTTTGCATAAGTGTTAGGATGAGTGTCCTTTTCAAAGAACATTCGAAGATTCTAAGATATTTAGCTCACACCGCAACTTGCTAAATCTCTTCTCATCCAAGGGCTTTGTGAAGATATCGGCTAGCTGTTCTTCAGTCTTCACATGCTCAATAGAAGTGTCGCCCTTCAACACATGATCACGAAGAAAATGATGATGAATCTGAATGTGCTTTGTCTTCGAGTGCTGAACTGGGTTGTGAGCAATCTTGATGGCACTCTCATTGTCACAGTAGAGAGGCACATTCGTCATGTTGACGCCGTAGTCCTTGAGAGTTTGCTTCATCCACAGCAGTTGAGCACAGCAAGAACCAGCAGCAATGTACTCAGCTTCAGCAGTAGACAGTGATACGTAGTTCTGTTTCTTCGAGGACCAACAGACCAAAGATCGTCCGAGGAAATGACATGTACCAGATGTTGACTTGCGGTCCACACGATCACCAACATAGTCAGAGTCAGAATATCCAATGAGATCAAAAGCCGAGCCCTTGGGGTACCATAATCCAAGTGTTCGTGTGTGAGCTAGATATCGAAGAATATGCTTCACAGCCTTATGGTGTGATTCCTTCGGTGTAGCTTGAAATCGGGCACACATGCAAACAGTAAGCATAATATCTGGCCTAGATGCACATAAATACAATAAAGAACCAATCACGGAGCGGTATACCTTTTGATTGAAGTCAATACCATTTTCATCAGTGCACAGATGGCCATTTGTGGGCATCGGAATTTTGACGCCTTTGCAATCTTGCATGCCGAATTTCCTCAGTACATCCTTGAGGTATTTCTCTTGAGATATGAATATGCCATTGCGCTGTTGATGAATTTGAAGACCTAAGAAGAATTTCAATTCTCCCATCATAGACATTTGATATTCTTCACTCATCACATAGGCAAATTCATCACTATAATGTTGGTCAGTACAACCAAAGATAATATCATCAACATATATTTGGCGCACAAAAAATTCACCATCATAAGATTTAGTGAAAATAGTAGGGTCGAGTGAACCGGGTTTGAAGCCTTTCTTCATGAGGAATTCCTTCAAAGTATCATACCATGTCCGAGGGGCCTGCTTGAGGCCATAGAGGGCCTTATTGAGTCTGAAGACTTTGTCAGCATGCTTTGGATCTTCAAAACCTGGGGGTTGAGCAACATATACTTCTTCCTCAAGCTTACCATTGAGGAATGCACTTTTCACATCCATTTGATATAAAGTGATATCATGATGATTAGCATAAGCAAGTAATATGCGAATAGCCTCAAGTCTAGCTACAGGTGCAAAAGTTTCATCGAAATCAATTCCTTCAACCTGTGTGTAGCCTTGAGCTACTAGTCGTGCCTTATTCCTCACCACAAGGCCATTTTCATCTTGCTTGTTGCGGTAGATCCACTATGTGCCAATGATATTGTGCTTGCGAGGATCTGGACGTTTAACCAGTTCCCAGACGTTGTTGAGCTCGAATTGATGTAATTCTTCTTGCATGGCCTGAATCCACTCAGGCTCCAGAAATGCTTCATCTACCTTAGTGGGCTCTGTGATAGAGACAAAAGCATAGTGCCCACAAAAGTTAGATAAATGTGAAGTTTTTTAGCGTGTGAGAGGACCTGTTGCTTCAATGTCATCGATGATCTTTTCAACTTGCACTTCTTTTGCAACGCGAGGATGAGCTGGTTGTCGTCGAGGAATTTGATCATCATTTTCTTCAGCACCATTTTCTTCAGCATTTTCTTCAGGTGCATTAGCTCGACGTTCTTCACGTTCTGGAATGAATTCTTCAACAGATTCTTCGATAGGAATGACATCCTAAGTAGCCTTGAACTTGATAGTTTTCTCAGGTGCTGGTTCATCTATCTCAGAGGGTAGGTGCTCTCTTTGCGAGCCATTAGTTTCATCGAACCGCACATCTACAGTTTCAACAACCTTGTGAAGAACGTTGTTGAAGACTCTGTAGGTGTGCGAGTCCTTTCCGTAACCAAGCATAAAACCTTCATGTGCTTTCGGTGCAAATTTAGCATTGTGATGAGGATCTCTAATCCAACATTTAGCATCGAAGACTTTGAAATAACTCACATTGGGTTTCTTGTCAGTGAGGAGTTCATAGGCAGTCTTCTTGAAGAATTTGTGAAGATATACCCTGTTGATGATGTGGCACGCAGTATAAATTGCCTCAATCCAGAAGTGACGAGGCGTCTTGTACTCATCAAGCATAGTGCGAGCCATATCAACAAGAGTTTTGTTCTTGTGCTCCACGACGCCATTCTGCTGAGGAGTGTAAGGAGCAGATAACTCATGAGTAATACCAAGTTCATCAAGATAGTCATCAAGACTAGAATTCTTGAACTCAGTTCCATTGTCACTTCTGATGTGCTTGATTTTCACACCGAAGTTGGTTGAAGCCCTCGAGAAAAATCGTTTGAAGACTTCCTGCACTTCATGTTTGTAAGTGAAAATATGTACCCAAGTGTAACGAGAGTAATCATCAACAATAACAAAGCCATAGAGAGATGCATCATTTGTGACTGCTGAGTAATGGTTAGGACCGAAGAGATCCATATGAAGCAATTCAAATGGTCGAGTAGTGGTCATGATAGTCTTTGCTGGATGCTTAGCCTTGGACATCTTTCCAGCTTCACAGGCTCCGCATAAGTGATCCTTGAGGAATTTGACATTCTCAATGCCAATGACGTGCTTCTTCTTTGCAAGCGTGTGCAAATTCTTCATGCCTGCATGACCAAGTCATCGATGCCATAGCCAGCCTTCTGAAGCTTTTGCAAGTAGGCACACGGCTGGTTGCGGTCCTGTAGAGAAATCAACAATATAGAAGTCTCCTCTCCTAAAGCCTTCGAAGACTTTGGAATTGTCAGCTTCCATAACCACAACACAACGATACTTGCCAAAGACAACAACCATATCAAGATCACAAAGCATTGAGACAGACATGAGGTTGTATCCTAAGGACTCGACAAGCATAACTTTGTCCATGTGTCGATCCTTTGTGATCGCAACCTTGCCTAGACCCAATACCTGACTTTTGCCTTTGTCAGCGAAGATGATATGCTTCAGATGCGATGGTGATAAGGGAGCATCCATCAATAGATTCTTGTCACCAGTCATGTGATTTGTACATCCACTATCAAGGACCCACTCAGTGGCTTTGGGTTGATCATCCTGCAGATGAATTAGTGCACCTTACGAACTTCATATACTACATCAGTGAAGAATATGACATCACAATTCATCAGACCAATTTCATCAAGCAATGCAACAGTTAAAACAGTATGAGGCCGTGAGAAATGAAAGTGCATTTCTTCATGATTAGCCTGCGTCCTTTCAGGCACTTTTCAGGTCTCCAGCAAATTCTTCAGACGTTTGAGCACGTCTGGAGACCTGACCCTGCATAAGAGATTAGTCCTTTTTCTTCACCACCCACATCTGAAGGGGTGGCAAAGAGTTCATCACTCTGCGAGCTCCATACGAGAAAGGTCGCATAGAGGCCAATCCATTTCGTTTCACATAAGAGGAGTTAGGGTAAGCATATGAATAAGCAGAGAAATTCTTCGAGGACTTATGAACATAATGATTAGAAGAATAATGCTCATATTCATAGCCCTTAGCTCTTCCCTACGAAACAGAGTTGTTAGCATGATGATGTTCATATGAGGACTTTGATCCTTTTGAGGAATATGATCCACGTGAGGAATTCGATCCATATGAGGACTTGGATCCATATGAAGAATTTGATCTGGGGTTCCTATTCTTCACAGGTGGTGTCATGAGGACATTCACCTGAAGACTTTCAAGGCACCTTTTGGGAACCCAGATTTTCTTCATAGGAGAACCGTTCCTGCCGTTAGTGCCAACATATCTAGCAAATACTTCGCCATTCTGATTTTTAAACAGTTTATAGTTGGAGGCAAATGACTCATCAGATGAATGAGAAGATTCACATGTAAAGCCAGATAGATTAGATGGATCAACAGGAGGTCCCTTTGCAGCAACCCATGAGGTTTTGGGGTACTGCTCAGGCTTCCAATATGTACCATCAGCATTGAGTTTCCTCTCAAAGGCAATACCCTCTTTCCTAGGGTTCCTGTTGAGGATCTGCTTTTTAAGCACATCACAAAGAGTCTGATGCCCTTTGAAGCTTTTGTACATACCTGTCATGTACAATTCCTTCAGCCCTGCATCGTCAGTGATACTAGCAATGTCCTCAGATGAGGAATTAGTGATAGCAGAGACAGTTGAAGAATTCGTAGCATTAGAAGCATTTGAACATTCAGGTGAAGAATTAGCAGATTCAGGTTCAATGCATTTCAAACATGGAGGAACAAATTCTTCCTGAGCAGCGCTGATTTGTTGAGCAAGTAATGAATCCCGCTCCTTCTGAAGATCTTCATAACTCACTCTTAGCTTCTCAAGATCTTGCTTTCTTTGAAGAAATTCATAAGAAAGCTTCTCATGATCAGATAAGAGAGTGTTATGATGACCTTGAAGGTTGTCAAACCTAGTCTGAAGTCTCTGAAGATTCTTAGTCAAGGTTTTAGTGCGATCCATTTCTTCACCCAACGTATCATCACTTTTGTCTAGCATGTTTTGAACCTTTTCAAAAGCCCTTTGTTGTTTCACAGCAATCTTAGCAAGTTTAGTGTAGCTGGGCTTGAGGTTTTCATCAGATTCATTCTCACTAGATTCAGAGGAGGTATATTTGAGTACCTTGGCACCCTTTGCCATGAAGCAATAGGTGGGAGCGTAGTCATCATTGCCTTCATCAGCCTTGTTGGTGAAGCCATTTTCTTCAGAGCTGAAGATAGGCTTGTTGACGAATGTAGTAGCGAGAGCTAGACTCACTACTCCAGACTTGGACTCCTCAGATTCCTCCTCTTCCTCATGTTCCTCAGATTCAGCTTCAGAGTCCATTTCCTTGCCAATGAATGCCCGAGCCTTCTTGGAGCTGCTCTTCTTGTGAGATGAAGACTTTGAGGATTTTGATGATGAAGATTCTGAGGATTTCTTCTTTTTCTTCGCATCATCAGAACTGTAATCCTTGTATTTCTTCTTCTTTGATTCCTTTTCCCACTGAGGACAATCTTGAATGTAGTGTCCAGGTTTCTTGCATTTGTGACAAAGCCTCTTCTTGTAGTCACTGGATAAGGAATCATTGCTCCTTGAGGATCTTCCAAAGCGACCACATCTTGAGAACTTTTGAAATTTCTTCACGAGCAGTGCTAGCTCCTGGCTCAGTTCTTCAGGATCACCAAGGCTGCTGCCAGAGTCTTCATCTTCGAACTTAGAAACTGCCTTGGCCTTCAGTGCGCGTGAGCTGCCATAGCTCGAACCATAGAGGTCTCTCTTTTCAGCAAGCTGGAACTCATGAGTATTTAGCCTTTCGAGGATATCAGCGGGGTCAAGTGACTTGTAATCAGCACGTTCTTGTATCATCAATCCTAGAGTATCAAATGAGGAATCAAGCGATCTCAACAATTTCTTCACCACCTCATGGTCGGTGATGTCAGTGGCAGCAAGCGCTTGAAGCTCATTTGAGATGTCAGTGAGGTGATCGAAGGTTTGTTGAACATTTTCATTGTCGAGTCTTTTGAAGTGGTTGAAGAGATTGTGAAGAACATCAACTCAAGAGTCACGCTGAGTTGAGACTCCTTCATTCACTTTGGACAACCTATCCCGGATAAGCTTAGCAGTTTCCAAAGCACTCACTCTTCCGTACTATCCTTTGCTCAGATGGCCACATATGATATTCTTCGCTTGAGAATCGAGTTGCTTGAATCTCTTCACATCGGTAGCATTCAGTGAGGGTGAGAAAGAGGGAACACCATTTTCCACAACATACCAGAGATCGTTATCAACTGCCTCAAGATGCATTCGCATCTTATTCTTCCAGTAGGGGTAGTCCGTCCCATCGAAGGTAGGACACCCAGCAGAGACCTTGATCATACCGGCGGTCGACATAACTAAAACTCCAGGCGGTTAAACCAAAATCACACAGAACAAGGGAGTACCTTGCTCTGATACCAATTGAAAGTGCGTTATATCGACTAGAGGGGGGTGAATAGGCGATTTTTATGAATTCTTCACTGAGGAATTTGCGGGTGAGGAAATTCCTTAGCGAAGAACTACTTGCAGCAGAATGAGTACTCAAGAGTAAGCATAGCAGAACATAGGCATGGTCATCATGATGAAATCAAGACAAACACAGAGTACAGAAAGCGTAAACACCGGATATTGAGAAAGTCTTTAGTCAAAGTCTTCAAACACAGATATGACAAGCACACAACACAGTAATGAGGAAATGAAAGAGTTGAGGAAATAGAACCAGTAAGCTTGGTGAAGACAATGATTTGGTAGACCAGTTCCAACTGCTGTCTCAGTTGTACATCTGCTTGTAGCGGCTAGGTATTTAATCCTAAGGACACACAGTCCCGGACACACAGTCCTCACTGTATTCTCCTTGAACTAAGGTCACACAGACCTCGTCCAATCACTCGTGGTAAGTCTTCAGGTGACTTCTGAACCTTCACAAACTCGGTCACTCGGCGATCCACAATTCCTCTTGGATGCTCTAGACCATGACGCCTAACCGTCTGGAAGAAGCACAGTCTTCAAAGGTAACAAGCGTCGGATCCACGCAGGATCAATCTCTTCAGTGATGCTCAATCACTTTGCGTTTGTAGGTGTTTGGGTTTGGGTTTTCCTCACTTGATGATTTTCGCTCAAAGTCCTGGGAGGATGGGACGCTCTCAAATGACAAATGTCAGTTTCTCTCGGAGCAGCCAACCAGCTAGTGGTTGTAGGGGGCGGCTATTTAAAGCCTAGGGAGCAGCCCGACATGATAAGACATAAATGCCCTTCAATAATATGACCGTTAGGTGGATAAGATATTTTGGGACAGCTGGCGCGTAGCACAGCAACGGTCGGAAATAGGAGGGTCTCAAATTCCTCAGGGCTATCATGTTCCTCACTGTGTAGGCAATCCGCTCTGGCGAATTCCTAACTCCTCAGTCAGAACAAATTCCTCAGAGACCAGAAGAACTTCGTCTCTGTCACTGAAGAATATGACTGAACTGTATGAGATTTCCAATGGCTTCATTCGAAGGGATTGGTAGGTGTAGGATTTTGAGTTGAGCATCACATGGAAATTATTCCTTAGTATTTCCTCGACCCCCTTTAATAGTACGGTGTTTCTTATGACTCAAGTAAGAGAAAATGAAACTACGAAAACAAATGTCTTCATGCTTCATGTTCCTCAAATGAATACCAAGTCTTCAAGGTCACACCAATTTCTTCACTTTCAAAGTCTTCAGAAAGTCTTCAGAAATCCAAAGTCTTCAGTCGAAGAACTTCATTTTTAGGGGTCGACTTTCTCTGTAAATATCAAACTCCTCATAGACTTATAGACCTGTGTACACTCATAAACACATTAGTCCCTTAACCTATAAGTCTTCAATACACCAAAATCACTAAGGGGCACTAGATGCACTTACATCTCTTTCTTATCCTTGCAGGAACTAACGCCGTCTTGCAGCTGCAACTAGGCGAAGCCAACACCGCACTGCGTGACAAGGGGGACGAGTGCAACAAGGTGGCCCAGGAGCGCGACCGCCTGGCCAAGGAACTGAAGGACCAGGCGGAGCTTCACAAGGCGGCCCCTGAAGCAGGCGGAGGACAATGAGGCCAAGCTCCTGGCCGAGTTCGAGACCGAGCGCACGGGTTGGGCCGAGACGGAGGCGGCACTGACCACTGGTTACGGCCAGATCGAAGACATAGTTGATGGTGAGCTTTCTTCTCTTTTCTCAACTGCTAGCTTGTCAAGCGAGCCGGCTTCTAGCTTCTGACTCGTGACTTATCGTTTGCTTGTGCAGACTTCTTCCCTAGCCATTCCACCGTTGCCAACCAGGCCATCGAGGCTCGCCGCAAGGAGCGAAGGGCAAGAGGCGCCTAGATTGCTGCCGACGCCCCTCGGACCTTACGCGAGCAACTTCTTAGCATCCAAGCTCGTCTCCAGCCAGCCCAATGGATGCTCCACCGGCTGCAGCGCGCTGGGGCTCAGACAGTCTCCGCCCTCTGGCCAGACAGGCAAGCCCCACGAACGCCCAGCCGGACCGCCGACTGGTTGGAAGTGGCCGCCGGCCGTCTTGAGGCGTGGAAGGGCTCCGCGGCCCGAGCAGGAGCGCGGCGGGCCTTGGAGTTCGCCAAGGCATGGTATCCTGGGCTAGATCTAGCCCAGTTGGCCACGTTTCGGCAGGAAGCTGGCGCCGAGCTGTTGGCGGTGGAGCGCGACCTCACCATTCGCGCCACAGCGATCGCCGAGTACACCAACACCTGTGACTTCATCCCTGGGCTGAACAAGAACGGTGCCGAGGAGCCGCCATAATGGTTCGGACTGAACCCGGATGATGGCGAAGACTCGGTAGAGGAGATCGCCTCCAGCGATGAAGGGGAAGACGAGGATGATGAATACGGCCAGCCTCAACTCAACCGCGCCTCCAGCGCCGAGCCGCGTGCAAGCACGCCGACTGTTGCTGAAAGTGGCCAAGCCGAGACTCGCCAGCCGACCACTCCACCAGCTGGCGCCCCCGACTCCACCAACCTGCCGGACTCGCCTGCTGCCCCTTTGGTCTAGGCCTCCGATTTATCGTAGCTTTTCCTGCTTATTAGTCTTCTCAACAAACTTTTGTTAAATTTGCACAATTCCACCCGTGGGGTGTACTCAAACTATGTTGAATATTGGCCGATGGCCTTTTGGTATGTAAATTATTTCATGCACAAGCTGTGCTTTTGTCGAGTTCCGACTTCTCTTGCTTTTTGTTCCTAGGCTTTTTTCCTTTGCCGCCCTCCCCTGGTTTCCGACTTGCCAGCCGGACAGCCGCTCTGCGGACTGCGGTCTGGTCAAGTATTTCACCATTGTGGGAGGACAAGTACTTTGGCCGATTGGAACGTTGCAAGCTAAGTAGGAGGCCGGCTGGCCGGCTGCTCAGCAGCCGGTCGGTGAGGCGAAGGGCCGGCTTGTCCTATGTAGATGCTTTGATCCTTAGCCATTTTTTGTGTGAGCACTGTTTCTTGCCTTTAACTCTTGCCAAGTGAACAGCCGCTCTGCGAGCTGTGGCTTGTGGCGAGAGAGGGCTTAGGTGCTTGCACATTACTTGTCCGACTGCAGGAAACACCGACATAGTACAAGGCGGCAAGCCCCCGGGCTGACTAGTCGAACCCGGTTTCAGGCGAAGGAATGAAATAACACATTCATAGGCATAATACTTATCATATAGATAAAAAGGGGTAGCCCTCGAGTGCTCCTCGAGGGACCTGAAGTCTTCGTACTTAATACAAAAGGTAGCATGGTACATACTGCATCAACTGTAAAATCTTCGAAGGAGATTTGCATTTCATGGGCGCTCTGTTTCCTCGCCGGAGTCGTCCCTCTTGCGCGCCCTGGGCTTTTGGGCATCGATCAGGTAGTAGGAGTCATTGCCCAAGGCTTTGCTGATGATGAAAGGGCCTTCCCAAGGGGCCGAGAGCTTGTGCTAGCCGGCTGTTCGCTGGATCAGCCGGAGCACAAGGTCTCCCTCTTGGAAGGATCTTGGCTTGACCTTCCGGCTGTGGTATCAGCGTAGACTCTGCTGGTAGATGGCGGACCGACTGAGTGCTAGTAGACGGCCCTCTTCCAGCAGATCGACGCCGTCTTCTCGTGCTTCCTTTGCCTCCGCCTCCGTGTACATGGTGACACAAGGTGAGTCAAACTCGATGTCAGTTGGGATGACAGCCTCGACACCATATACAAGGAAGAAGGGCGTGAGGCCGGTTGATTTGTTCGGAGTGGTGTGCAGACTCCATAGGATGGCGACAGCTCGTCGAGCCAGCAGCTGGCCGAACGCTCCAGAGGCTCGACCAGTCGGGGCTTGATTCCAGACAAAATGAGGCTGTTTGCTCGCTCTACCTGGCCGTTTGACTGTGGGTGGGCAATGGACTCTAAGTCCAGTCGGATGCCCTGTGTCGCACAGAAACAGGCCAAGTCGCCTTTGGCAAAATTTGTGCCATTGTAGGTGATGATGCTGCGTGGCACGCCATACCGAGTGGTGATGTCTGTGATGAAAGTCACAGCAGTCGGACCGTTCATCTTCTTGATTGGCTTTGCCTATCCACTTGGTGAATTTGTCCACGGCGACGAGCAGATGAGTCATGCCGCCGCGTGCTGTCTTGAATGGTCCCACCATGTCCAGTCCCCAGACGGCAAAAGGCCAGGCAAGGGGAATGGTCTTGAGTGCTTGGAACTGAACTTCTGGCACCCTTTGCATTTCTTGACCAAGTCTTTGGCGTCTTCTAGAGCAGTCGGTCAGAAGAAACCGTGGCGAAAAGCTTTGGCCACAAGTGATCTTGAGGCCGCGTGGTGGCCACACTCGCCTTGGTGGATATCCTTGAGGATTGCTTGGCCCTTCTCCGGCTCTACGCAGCGCTGGTACACACCAGTGACACTGCGCCTCACAAGTTCCCTGTTGACGATGGTGTATGCTGCTGCCCGACGTTGCACCTGTCGGGCCGAGATCTCGTCGGTTGGCAGCTCCTTTTTCATCAGAAACTTGAGGATGGGCTCTGCCCATGATGGTGCTTGAATTTCTTCTACCGCCACTATGGCCACTTGTACGAGGGCGGTTGGGTTGGGAGGTGGCGGGTTGGAGTCGGCCGCCGCTTGCTGTGTTTTTGAAGTCCCCGAGCCGACCACTGAAATCCTCAGGCCGACTGCTGCAGTCCCCGGGCCGAGATCTGAAGTCCTCGGGCCGGGTGCGACTGCTACAGTCCCCGAGCCGCCTGCTGCAGCCTTTGAGTCGGATCCGACTGTTTCAGGAGCAGCCGGCACGAAGATAGAGTCTGATTCTGGAGAAGGCTTGATCGACGGCTTGCGGAGGCACTGGAGGGAGACACCGGCTGGTATTGCTTGATGGGTGGAGCCGATTCACGCCACGGTGTCGGCTGGCTCGTTGTCGTTTCGTGGCACGTGAAGGAACTCGCACCCACACAATATCCGCTGAGTTGCCGGCCGAGGAAGCGGTAGCTTGCCATGTTTGCATCCTTGGCATCCCAGTCGCCAGACGACTGCTGGACCACCAAGTCGGAGTCACCGTAGCACAGAATTTGGCGAATGCCAAGCTCTTTGGCAAGCCGGAGTCCGTGTACTAGTGCCTCGTACTCGGCCACATTGTTGGAGGCGGCAAAATGGATTTGCAGTGTGTATCTGAGCTTGTCGCCTTTGGGAGAGGTGAGGACGATGCCGGCTCCCAAATCGGTGCGCATCTTCGAACCATCAAAGTGCATCCGCCAATGGGTGGAGTCCGGCGCTGGCGGCAGGTACTGGGTCTCGGCCCAGTCGACGAGGAAGCCGGCCAGTGCTTGGGACTTGATGGTGGTGCGAGGCAGGTAGAATATGGTGTGGCGAGCCAACTCAATGGCCCATTTGGCCACTCGGCCTGAAGCATCACGGCTGCCTATGATCTCAGCAAGCAGGGCAGTGCAAACAACCGTGATGGGGTGCTCTTGAAAATATGGCTTTAACTTCTTGGCGGTAAAGTGCATGCCGTAGCACATCTTCTGGTAGTGGGGGTAGTTTTGCTTGGAAGCCGACAGCACTTCACTCAGATAATACACTGGTCTCTGGACCGGCAGAACCTTGCCGTCTTCCTTGCGCTCAACTACTATGACTGTGCTGACCACCCGGCTGGTGGCGGCGATGTAGAGGAGCATGGGCTCCTTAGCAGCCGGCGCGGCCAGGACAGGCGGCGTGGTCAACATCTTCTTGAGCTGGAGAAAAGCCTCATCCGCCTTGTCATTCCACTCGAAGTGAGTGGTCTTCTTCAGGAGCTGGTACAGGGGAAGTGCCTTCGCGCCTAGCCGACTGATGAAACGGCTGATGGACGCCAGGCAGCCGGTGAACTTTTGGACATCTCTCAGTCGGGTAGGCTTCTCCATTCTCTCGATGTCCTTGATCTTCACAGGGTTGCACTCAATGCCGTGTTCGGAGACCAGGAAGCCGAGGAGCTGGCCGGCTGGTACTCCGAACATGCACTTCTCTCGGTTGAGCTTGATGTGAAATCGGCGCAGATTTTCAAAAGTCTCCTTGAGATCTTCTAGGAGGGTCCCTTGCTTCTCCGTCTTCTCCACAACATCGTCCACATAGATGTGGGCGTTTCTGCCGAGCTACTTGAGGAGGCACTTCTGCATGCAACGCTGAAACGTGGCGCCGGCATTCCTCAAGCCAAACGTCATCGTCAGGTAGCAAAAGGCTCCGAATGGCGTGATGAAAGAGGTCTTCAGCCTATCAGCCGGGTTCAACTTGATCTGGTGGTACCCTAAATATGCATCCAAAAAACTCAACAACTCGCATCCGGCTGGGGAGTCTATCACTTGGCCAATCCTTGGCAAGGCAAATGGATCTTTGGGGCAAGCTTTGCTGAGGCTAGTATAATCAATACACATGCACCACTTGTTGTTATTCTTCAGTACAAGGACTGGGTTGGCCAGCCAATCTGGATAGAATACTTCCATAATGAAGTCGGCTGCTAGGAGCCGGGCTATCTCTTCGCCAACAATTCTTCTCTTCTCTTCCGACAGGCGGCGGAGGGGTTGCTTGGCCGGTTTGGCGTCAGGTCGGACGTGTAGCTTGTGCTCGGCGAGATCCGTCGGAACACCCGGCATGTCTTTGGGAGACCATGCAAAGACGTCCCGATTCTCACGGAGGAAATCAACGAGCTCGCTTTCCTATTTGCTGTCGAGGTTTGCACCTATGATAGCGTACCTCTCCGGGTGCTCTGGGTCCAACGGTATCTTCTTTGTCTCCTTGGCCGGCTTGAAGGAACCTTCAGCTTCCGACTCCTTGGGATCAGGGGACATGTCCGGCTACTTGCCGGCCATGGCCATAACTCGGTCAAGGAGCCGCTTCTCGGTAGCAATCACAAGGGACTCGGCCAGCCGACTGCTAGCAGCCTCACAGGCGGACGACTTCTGGTAATCTCCGGAGACGGTAATAACCCCTTTGGTGCTTGTCATCTTCATCTTGAGGTAAGCATAGTGCGGCACCGCCATGAATTTGGCCAAGGCAGGTCGGCCAAGCAGTGCATGGTAAGGGCTCTCGAGATCAACTACTTCAAACCAGACGGGTTCTCGACGGAAATGATCTTTGCCCCCAAAGAGGACATCTATCTTGATCTTGCCGATTGGTGAGTGAGAAAGGCCTGGAACTATGCCATGGAAGACAGTCCGACAGGGCAGGAGATGCTTCGGCTTGATGTTCAATTTCTCCATGGTGTCGCTGTACAAGATGTTGATGCTGCTACCGCCATCTATCAGGACTCGGGAGAAGCGAGCAGCTCGCCTCTCCGTAGCAAAGGTGGCTTCCAACACCAAAGCGTAGGAACCCGGAGAAGGCATTACTTCCGGATGGTCTGCTCGGCTCCAACTGATTGGCTTTTCTGACCAGTGCATGAACTCTGGGGCTTCAGTGGCTACGGCATTCACTTCTCGGGACTGTTGGCGACGGCTGCGCCTGTCATCGGCCACACTGGTGAACACGACGTAGGCTCCTTGCTCTTCTGGGTACTCATCTTGGATGGCTGCAACTGGCCGGGCCGCCTGCTGCGGAGGAGGAGGCGGCGGCGGCGGCTGGCCAGCAGGCGGAGGAGGCAGCAATCCTTCGCCCTTGGAGATTTGTGTGAGCCAGTGACACTTCCGAGTGATGTTGTTGGACGGCTTCGCACCGCTATGGAACTTGCAGGGTGCATCAAGGGTTTGCTCATAGGAGAAGGCGGGCAACCAATTGGGCTTGCCGCTCCGGCTGCTAGTCTTCGACTGTCGCCACTTGCCGGCTGGTGGAAGCCGGTTGTGGCGCCTGGCGCTTGTTGTTGCTTTGTTGCTGAAGCCGACTGGTGTCACCAACCGGAGTCCGAGGGGCCTGAGGAGCCACTTTGCCGGATGCATCAACTTGAATCTCCATCTTCATGGAGGAGTCGGCCGTACCGTACTTGTCTGCTATGATCAGCAACTCGTCGAGGGTTGCCGGCTCGTCGCATAGAAGTCGGTGCTTGAGCAGGGTGCCTTCTGTGCACCCGGCTGTGAAGTACTCGATGGCCTGCACCTTATGCACGCCTTCACAAGAATTGTGCAGCTCGGCCCAACACGTGAGGTAGTTGTGAGTCGATTCGGTGGGACCTTGGATGCACAAGGAGATCTGGTGGGGCTTGGTAGGCCGCTTGTACGTGATGTTGAAGTTGCGGACGAAGGCCTCAGTAAAATCTACCCAGCTATTGATGTTGCGGGGCTTCAGGCTATTCAGCCATGTCCGAGCGGTGCCCTGGAGCATGAGCGGAACATACTTCACGGCGACGCGCTTGTTGCCGTTTGCTATGCTGACGGCTGTAGAGTAGTCAACCAGCCAGTCTTCCGGCTTCACAGAGCCAGTGTACTTGGGCGTATCTCTTGGGAGCGTGAACCCTTTGGGGAAGGGCTCATCGCGGATGCGGGGGCGAAACAAGGCGGGCCCAGCATGTCTTCTTCTTCTAGCGCTAGGGATCGATTGAGGCGGTCGATCCGGTGGCGGACATCATTCTCTCCGATTCCTTCTCGGGGGCCAAGCCGGCCACCGAGACTCGGATGATCAACAAGTGGCGGGGAGATTAGCCTTTCTCTGCGCGGGGGAGGCTGATAGTCGCCTGGTCGTTCCACCACTCGTGGGCGGCCGTCTTGGTCGTGCTCGATGGTGATGTGCATCCGGCTGCGGCTTGCAGCTGGCTCCTTGTCTCATCGTCCGCGGGTGCCACCAGTCAGCGTCTGGGATGTCGCACCATGCTCTCAACGGGGAGTTGGGTCGTCGTTCCGCCGGTTGGGTGCTTCGGTGCGGCAGCCGGCTTCTTGCTGCTCGGCAGCCGCGTCAATGAGCCGTTGGACACGCTCCATCATGTGGCGACGCTCGTCGCCCTCGAGGTTGTCTAGCTCGTCTGCTGCCGCCTCGGTGGCTCGTATGTTCTCCATGGGCGTGGCGTAGATAGGGTGGTCTGCCCCGAACATGCTGGCAATGGCAGCGCCGTGCTGCCGTACCGTGTCGATGTGGCTGGGCCCGCTAGGAGCCGGTGTGCCGCCAACAGCGCGGTCCATCTCGCGCTGGTAAGCCTCTGAGAGGCGTCTCATGCTGGCTAGCTTCTTGGCCCTCTCGACGAGCTGGACGCGGCGGGCTTCCAACGTCTCGGCGTTGGCGTCTTCTGCAATGGGCGCAGACAGGTCTCGCAGCACCGCCTCGAGCGGATCTCGGGCGCCGTCACCGGAAGCTCCATCATGACAAACACCTCCATGACGGTGCTGCCGCCACTTTCGCTGCGAGGGAGAGGATCGTCGATGACCACCACGTTGGTGGGGAACGCGTTGAGGGATGCCGTGTCGGAGTCAACAAGCATCGGGCCGGTGGAGCCGGCCGACTCCAAGTCGACGACCGGCTCGTTGGCGATGTGGAGCTGGTCGAGGAAGCTGACGAGGCAGCTCTCGGGGCCGTCTGTGCCGGCGTCGGATGCAGGCTCGTCGGAGAGGCGGATCTCGCCAACAAGGTCAACGAGGCAGCTCGCTGCGCAGGCGGCCTCCACGCCATGCAGCGCGTCGGTGCAAACGCCGTTCGGCGTGCCGGGTTGGCTGCGCTCGCCAGGAAGGAAGAGGGTTCCCGTCCAGAACAGATCTCCGAATGACGGTGCACCTAGCCCCACGGTGGGCGCCAAATGTCGGGGTTTTGGTGCGACATATGCCAGCCGGTGGCTTATCATGGTGGGGGATAGTAAGACGTCGCCGGTGCCAGGAAGCGGGATGAGGCGTAGACACGTACGCCGGCGAACTTTACCCAGGTTCGGGGCTCTCCTAGGAGATAACACCCCTAGTCCTGCTCTGCATGGTCTCCGCATGATCACTATATCAACAAGTAGCTACAAGGTGCTCCTTGAGCTGTTTGCTAGAGGAGGAAGAAGGGCAAGGCTAGCTCTCTCCTCTCTCTATGTGTGTGGTGGTGTAGTCTAAGGATCTGAACCCTTTGCATGGGTGCCCTGGGGGTTTATATAGGCCTACCCCCCAAGGGTACAATGGTAAGCTGGCCGGGTGTAGGCCCAGGCCGTCAGTGTCTCTTGTGGCCGGCTTCTTTGTTGGCTGCTGGGGCCCACCGACTAGCGGGCCCCGCCGGCTATCTTGTACTTGGCCGACAGGCCGCGCCCGCCGCTTGCGCGTCCTGCCGGCTGCTTGTTACTGTAGTCGTGCCTCTAATGACACTTGCTTTGTCGGGGAAGGCGTGGCTACAGTCCCGCCGCCTAGCGGGCGTTTACTGTAGCCACTCCCCGTCTCTTCTGGTTAATGGCGCACAAACTTCTAGGAAGGGGGGGCGCCTCCTGGGTGCAGGCCTCCCCCTTGGTCGGCTGGCCAGGCCTGCCGCCTTCTAGCTTCTCGCTGGCAGGTAGGGCCCGCCGCCTGCGGGCCGCACCGACAGCCCGTCGTGGGGGCATGGCCCTTCTGACTTGAGTGATGTCACGGGCGGAGGGGCCACAGTGCCGCGCCGCGCGGGTGATCTCCGGACTATACCATGCACTGTGGCCATGACCCGCCCCGGATTCGGGGGTGGCAGGCTTTGCATTAGCCACGCCCCGTCTCGTGGTGCTTAAGGGGGCCTAGATTTTGAGGGCGCTTGGGGCCGCCTGCTAGGAGCCGGCCTCTCGGGAGGCCGCCTGCTAGGAGGCGGCCCTCTTCGTGGCCGTCTTCTGGGGTCCGCCTCCTTCTGGCAGCCGGCCGATTGGACCAGCCGGCCTCAAGAAGGCAACGGTCATGCATGGAGGTTTGAGGGGCGCAGTTGGCCCCGATGTCTTGAAATGTCATGGGGGGCAGATGAGGCTACCCATGGCCAATAACTCCGACAAAGGCCATGCACAGCTCCTCGTGGATGGCGAGCTCCTCCTTCATCTTGACGTCGCAGACGCCATCAGAGAACGCCGAGATGATGGCCTCGTCCGTCACCTTGGGAATCTTGAGGCGAACGCTGTTGAAGCGCTGGATGTACTTCTGCAGGGTCTCTCCAGGCTACTGTTTGATGCGGCGCAAGTCACCCGCGGCCGGTGGGTGGTCGCGAGTGCCCTGGAAGTTGCCGACGAAGCGGTTGCGCATCTCACCCCAGGAGGAGATTAACCTCGGGGGCAAATTCAGGAGCCATGAGCGAGCACCATCTTTGAGAGCCATGGGAAACCAGTTCGCCATGACTTTCTCGTCACCGTTGGCCGCCTCGATACTCAGCTTGTAGAGCTGCAAGAACTCCGCGGGGTCTGGGGTGCCGTCGTGGTGCGGAGGCAGGTCTGGCTTGAACTTGCCTGGCCAGACTACGCTACGCAGCTCTGGAGTGAAGACACGGCAGCCTGCTGTGGCCACCAGGGCCCGTCGTGGGAGTGAAGCTTGATCTTGATGCCCACGCACCACCGCCGCAGGCAGCACGCGGTCTTGACGTGGTGGCGTCGGGAGTGCAGGAGCATTTTCCGGCTGCCAGGGAACTTCTTGGCAGCTTCCTTCTTCGCGCGCGGGCACCCAGCGCGGCGGGTCGCGCCGAGGGGCCGCGCTTCTTGGCGCCAGGACGCCGTCTTGGTGCGGAGGTGGCGGAGGCGCTCCATGAGCTACGTCACCCGCAGCTGGGGGAGGGCGAGGCAGCGAGAGAGATGGTGCGGGGGAGCCCCCAGTGGCACTGGCGAGCTGGGCGATGCGGTCCAGCCAGTCCTCGTAGAGGTCATCGACCGGGCGGTAGCGCAGGAGCTCGCGTGCCATGAGCAGCGTGGCCGGCGCGTCCGTGGGTGCGCGACAAGCGTGGGATGATGAGCCAGCCGGAGTCAGCGACGGGGTGGCGGTGCGACTGTCCCACCGCACAGAGGGGTGCGGCGATGATGCTTGCTGCTTGTTTCCCACCGGGCCGGTGGCGGCGTTGGCGGCGGGTGATGGAGAACGACAGGGAGGCCCGCCGACAGGAGCTGTCTGAGCGAGACGGGCAGCGAGGGGGGCGCGCCGCAGAAAAAGAATATCAAACGGAGTCCAAACGGAATGAAACCTTCGGAAACGTGATTTTCGGAACGAACGTGATCTAGAGGACTTGGACCCTACGTCAAGACATCAACCAGGAGGGCACGAGGTAGGGGGGCGCGCCTACCCCCCAGGCGCGCCCTCCACCCTCATGGGCCCCATGTTGCTCCACCGACATACTCCTTCCTCCTATATATACTTACGTACCCCCAAACTACCAGATACAGAGCCAAAAACCTAATTCCACCGCCGCAACCTTCTGTACCCATGAGATCCCATCTTGGGGCCTGTTCCGGAGCTCCGCCGGAGGGGGCATCGATCACGGAGGGCTTCTACATCAACACCATAGCCTCTCCGATGATGTGTGAGTAGTTTACCTCAGACCTACGGGTCCATAGTTATTAGCTAGATGGCTTCTTCTCTCTTTTTGGATCTCAATACAATGTTCTCCCCCTCTCTCGTGGAGATCTATTCGATGTAATCTTCTTTTGCGGTGTGTTTGTTGAGACCGATGAATTGTGGGTTTATGATCAAGTTTATCTATGAACAATATTTGAATCTCCTCTGAATTCTTTTATGTATGATTGGTTATCTTTGCAAGTCTCTTCGAATTATCAGTTTGGTTTGGCCTACTATATTGATCTTTCTTGCAATGGGAGAAGTGCTTAGCTTTGGGTTCAATCTTGCGGTGTCCTTTCCCAGTGACAGCGGGGGCAGCAAGGCACGTATTGTATTGTTGCCATCGAGGATAACAAGATGGAGTTTATATCATATTGCATGAGTTTATCCCTCTACATCATGTCATCTTACTTAAAGCATTACTCTGTTCTCATGAACTTAATACTCTAGATGCATGCTGGATAGCGGTCGATGTGTGGAGTAACAGTAGTAGATGCAGAATCGTTTCGGTCTACTTGTCGCGGACGTGATGCTTATATACATGATCATACCTAGATATTCTCATAACTATGCTCAATTCTATCAATTGATCGATAGTAATTTGTTCACCCACCGTGATACTTATGCTCTTGAGAGAAGCCACTAGTGAAACCTATGGCCCCCGGGTCTATTTTCCATCATATTAATCTTCCAACACTTAGCTATTTTTATTGCCGTTTATTTTTACTTTGCATCTTTATTTCTCTATATCATAAAAATACCAAAAATATTATCTTATCATATCGATCAGATCTCACTCTCGTAAGTGACGGTGAAGGGATTGACAACCCCTTTATCGCGTTGGTTGCGAGGTTCTTATTTGTTTGTGTAGGTGCGCGGGACTTGAGCGTGGCCTCCTACTGGATTGATACCTTGGTTCTCAAAAACTGAGGGAAATACTTACGCTACTTTGCTGCATCACCCTTTCCTCTTCAAGGGAAAACCAACGCAGTGCTCAAGAGGTAGCAGGGGGATATAATAAAAACTTTCATCTAGCATCTAGATCACTAGATATGAAACGCATGGTTTGGCGATATTGATGTCATTATATGAAACGATATGGTTCATGATCATAGTTAGTAGAAATATCAGTATTAAAGCTTTTTATTAACTTGTCATCTAACTGTTGTTCATGACATGGCGGGGACGTTTGAGCATTTGTATTTCTGACTAAAATCCTTCAGTGTTATTATAATTGGATGCGTGCGATGGGTAAATCCTACTAACCAATTCCCTAGGGGCATGCGAGTAGTACTTTGCTTCGAGGGCTAATAGGATTTCATAATAAGTATGTGAGTTCTTTATGACTAATGTGACTCCATGGATTATACACACTCCTACCTTTCTGCAATTTGCTAGCCTCTTCGGTACCGTGCATTGCCCTTTCTCACCTCGAGAGTTTGTGCAAACTTCGCTAGTGCATCGGAACCCCATGGTATGATACGCTCTATCACACGTAAGCCTCCTAATATTTTCCTCAAAACAGCCACCATACTTACCTATTATGGCATTTCCATAGCCATTCGAGATATATTGCCATGCAACTTCCACCGTTTCGTTTTCATGACATGTGTGTCCATCGTCATATTACTTTACATGATCATATAGAGCTGACAAGATATTTGTGGGACAGCCACCGTTCATCATTATTATACATGTTATGCTAGATCGTTGCACATCCTAGTACACTGCTAGAGGCATTCATATAGAGTCACATTGTTTCGGTTTTATCGAGCTGTAAGTAAATAAAAGTGTGATGATCATCATTATTAGAGCATTGTCCTAGTATGGAAAGGATGATGGAGACTATGATTCCCCCACAAGTCAGGATGAGACTCCGGACGAGAAAAGGGAACGAAAAAAAGAAGAAAAAAGGGGAAAATATAAATGAGAGAAAAGAGAGCAGGGGCAATGTTACTATCCTTTTTCTACACTTGTGCTTCAGAGTAGCACCATGTTCTTCATATGGAGAATCTCCTGAGTTGTCACTCTCATATACTAGTGGGAATTCTTCATTATAGAACTTGCCTTGTATATTCCGATGAGGGGCTTCATCAAATTCCTGAGGTCTTCATGAGCAAGCAAGTTGGATACACACCCACTTAGTTTCTGTTGACCTTTCATACCCTTATAGCTCTTAGTGCATCCGTTGCATGGCAATCCCTACACCTCGCATTGACATCGATGGATGGGCCTCTCCATTGCCCGTTGATTAGCCACGCAGATGCGAGACTTTATTCCTTTTTTGACTTCCCTTATTGATCTCTATCACTGCATTCCATTCCACCTATAGTGATATATCCATGGCTCACACTCATGTATTGCATGGCGTTGAAAATGCTGAAGTGAGTTAGAAGTATAATCCAATTTCCTAGTTTGACACCGTGGTGCAGTACAAGAAAAAGACAAATCCGTCACATTATGGCCTGAACGAGAACTTTTTCTGTCATGGTTATGACACTTTTATGAAGATAATTGTGACAAAAACAGGTATCATGATAGATGTGGTGGGCTCCTACTTCTATGACAAAAATCATGACACAGAATGGGCTTTTTGTCCTGGGCCGGCCGGTGATTCACCTGCATGACATTCTTTAGGACGTCCATGATGTAAAAATCATAGTAGAAGTGAGGGCGAGGAAATTTTTTGGGAGTTGCCGGTTATGGTGTGTGGTCGGGGTCAAGCGATGCAGTGTGGTATGCGCGTTTCTCTCATACGCGCATGTGTGTGAGGCGCTCGCTAACTGAACCTGATAGAGGAATCACACTAGCTATGTACTGAAGCCGATCGATCGATCCCTTTGCTGCTAACTAAACCCGAGGATTCCTTCACTGCTAACTGAAGCCGACCGATTCCTATGATGCTAACTAACCCGATCAATCGTTCTCTCTGCTCACTGAAGCCGATCGAGCCCCCGTGCGAGACGTAGCCAGCCGGTGTGTTGGGTTGCCTCTGGATGAACAATGACTGTTTCTGTCACGCGCGTGTTACGTAGAATGAGTCGAGACGTGTGGTGAGTCCAGCCGGTTGATTGGCTATGGATGAACAGTTCTAGTTGCTGCTGCCCACTTGTACGTACGTCCGACTGCAGCCGGTGTGGGCTGGATGAACAGGACCCCATGGTAGTAGGCGGTTACCGCTAGATGAACAGGACCCAGAGGAGGCCGCCACACCCCAGCCGGTAGGGTGGATGAACAGGACCCCGTGGAGCCTGGATGAATAGTAGCCGGTGGAGCTCGAGGAAGTCAACGGTGGATGAACAATAGCCCGTGAATGCTGGAGCAAGGTAGTAGACTGTGAATGAATAGTAGCCCGCGGAGTCCCATTTTGCGGTACGCCACACCCCTCCTAATCAACAGGACCCCATTTCGACCGTAGGCGCTCGAACAGAAGTTTGTTTCCTCCCTTTTGTGGTACTGCAGAACCCTCTCAATGAACAGGATCCTATTTCGACCTTAGGCAGTCAAACAGAAGGCCGTTTCCTCCGTTCTGCGGTACGCCAGACACCATTTCGAATGTTCCGTCCAAGTCGGTTGGCTCTCGTTGAACGGGACGCATTCTGACCTAGTCGGTTGCCTCCCGATGAACACAACGTTGTTTCCTCCATTCCAACCCAGTTGGTTGGTTGCCGATGAATAGGACGCCGTCATTGTACGCATTCAACACCATGCTCGTATGTACGTACATAGGTGTATTTACTTTCTTCCAGCGTGGTTGTACGTATGTGTACACGATGTAGACAGTTCCGCGTGACATGATATGTCGACGGCTCTACTATGACATGTGTCGCTGCTTACTCGGCCATGGGTCATCGCTGTAGAGAGACCGATCGACCGCTATGTACGTACACATTCGCGACCAGACAGATAACGCTACGTACGCTTCGACCTGGTGGGTTCCAGCTGTCAGGGGGTATGGAAGCACTTCCTTCCATGCGAAGATGTAGCTAGTGGGTTCCATCTATCAGGGAAAGGAAGCCTTTCTTTTCCTCGTAAGAAGGAGGCACTTCCTTCCATGTGAAGATATAGCTGGTGGGTCCTATCTGTCAGCGGGGGAGCATTTTTTCCCGAAATTAAAAGGCCCTTCAGGTGGGTCCCTACTGTCAGGTGTAGGAATCAATATTTTGCGAGTAATAAGGAGGCACTTCCTTGCGTGCGGCCATGAACCCAGCTGTCAGCCTCTCCACGTATAGTCCTCTTCCGCTGGACATCGTTCATTGACCATGTTGACCAAGCCGCGCTGAGAGCACATGGGCGATGGACGACTGCGAGGCCTAGGAAGGGAACAACCCGGAGCCGAGGAAGACTTGGTAGCTGTTTCCCACGCGGAGGGGAGTATGAGGGTTTACTGGTTCGGCTGTAGTGTGAGGCTGCCATCGCCATGGAATAGCATGAGTTGTGGGTGAGTAGAGGGAAGGCCAAGCCAGCGATGTGAATAGGGTGGGGCAATGAGGCCTTCGCAGCAGCACAGCCGGCCATGGGAGGCGGGAGCAGGTGATCCCGCCGGTGCTGGTTTGGGCGGCTGGAGCAGGAAGATCAGAGATTGAAGAAGCACGGCTATTTTTGGATTGACATCTAACGGTCTGACACTAGCAGAGTCGATTGTTGACTAACTTTCCTTTTTAGAAACCTTGTGTACGCATCAAATTAGTAGGATCACAAGTCAGCCACCAAATCTATGACAGACAACATACAACCCATTTGCTATTTTTTTGATAATTTGCAGCCCATTTGCTAATTCTTAAGGAATTTATTACAACCCATTTTTTGTCGAGGACCACGGTTAAAAAGTTCAAAGTAACTTTGTATATTTCGGTGGACTCCGAACTATTTTAATCTAGATATTTTGAGTCAGAAACAAACAAATTAGAAAACAATTAGCTTAAAATCTAATGATATTTAAATTCTAACAATGCGATAAAAAACCGAAATTTGAAAATAATTTCCAGATATCTTTTTAAGGGGTAATTGCGAGTTTGCTATTTTTTATATTTACAACCCATTTTTAATACTTATTACAACCTATTTATATTACTTATTAGAGACCATTTTCTGCGCAAGCCGAATGGATCCATCCCTGTCTTGAATGATTTTCAGCCCAGCAATTTGCAAAAAAAAGATTTGCAGCCCAGCAAAGCTAGACCGAGTAATGTTAAAATAAACATGGTCTGGGCATTTTATTATGAAGGTAGATAATTTGCGCGTGAGTTGTGATGGGAGCATAAACATTGCACGTCTATGATTACATTGGTCTGTAAAATCTTAACACGTTTTGAAATGATTTTTGAAGTAATCAGCATGATTAACCTGCCAAGTTATAATGGTAAACATTTATTTTGTAAGAACTTATTGATTCGCCAAATAAAATAGTGTTTTATTTTCATAAGTTAATAAGACGTGGGACAATTTAGTTGGTTTTAGGGAAAACAAGTGGTAAATAAACAGCGCTGAGAGGTAAAAATAGGAAGTAAAGGTGAAAAGGGAACTTTACGTATTTTCAATACAATAATATATGTATATGAACTAATAAAACTATAGGTAGAGATCGGAAAACGGAAGTACTTTTTAGAGGAAAATGGAACTGCGTTGCGGGTTTTCTTCAGTAAAAAAACTGGCCTGCAGATGATCTAAGAGAAAATAAAACTAAGGTTGGCGGCCCAGAGGCCAGTTGATACTTGCTGGATCATTGTGCCCCATTGTCGTCATGGGCTGGGCCTGTTAAAAACAAAATCTAGCCTGGGTAGTCTACCGCCCAATTCATAGTTGCTCGACCTCAAAAAACAATATACCTGCTGGATCCGAGTTGTCAGTATGTACTTGACGAATTCTCTCGTTAATTGACTACATTGAAAATTTCATTTTCACCATCTCACATGTCAGCATTATTTTTCCATCGTGATAATAAGTGCATGAACTTGCTTGGGTGCGGCCATGGACCTGCTGGTTCCGTACGGTTAGGCTCTGTATGGACAACCCTCTTGTGGTTGCACGGATGAGTTTCATGCAAATATGATGATTTTCATTGAAACCGGACCAAATTCATTGCATTTTACATATATATTTTTATTATGGAATATTTTACATATTTCAACTAAATAATAACCAACTAGGCCTTTTTGAGTCCATGAGAGGTGCTTCGCACGATCGAGGTCCCGACAGTTAACCATTCTTGGAGGCCCAAATCCATCGCTCCTCTCTTTTAATA
This sequence comes from Triticum aestivum, assembly GCF_018294505.1. NCBI lineage: Eukaryota > Viridiplantae > Streptophyta > Magnoliopsida > Poales > Poaceae > Triticum > Triticum aestivum. The sequence goes on from NC_057811.1 coordinate 343,225,879, forward strand.
ATTTGCAGCTGGGCTTGGCATGCCACAGCTCAGTCCCGATGTGTTGCATCTAACTATTAGCTTGTGAAACCTGGTGGAAACCTGCAGACTCGAAGATGTTAAAATTTTGGAGAACTGAGAATTCGAATAGCAGTGCTTATTCTAACCATAAAAAACCAGGTTCCTGAAAATTCATTTCACAAGAAATGATTCAGCTTTATATCCACATCGACCCTTGACATGATGGTGGGAAACAAATGCCAAGTTCATACCGAAAGATCCTTAACAACAATAGCAACTTGCAGACGACCAGGTAGAACAAGTAACAATACCAAACTAACTTATAATCTTTTTAGTCCTGGCCCTCATGTTCGTCTGGTAGAAAATCTTGCAGACGACCAGCTCCCGCTCCTTCTCTTGCATCACCCAGTTGGTCCTCTACTGGTCGAAGTTCTTGTTGGTGTGCAGCACCAGAACCTTTTTGTTGCCCGTATGTGGGCCGTTGACCATCACCAACATGGTATTGCCGGTCTTGTGCTACATCGCTTGTATATCGGACTCCGATTGTATCTTGCGACGTGTCCGCGTGCCCCTTTTGAACGTCCTGGAGTTGTGCTGGAAGAAATGCTTGCTTAGTCCACTCAATGTGACACCTGCAGTATTGGGGAATACATGTTTTAGGGTAGTTGGCATTTTTATAAGCCATTTGATCGTCTCGATCCAACTATAGGTAAATAGGTAGTACTAGTACTGGAAAGAAAGTACTCAAAAGTACTACGTAACATGGGGTCATCAGTACTCAAGATTAGTGGGGTCGCTTCTTAATTTGTGGGGTAAATTAGTCATCAGAGTAATCCACCCATAGCACGCCGCCGCTCTCGTCCAATCAAAACCGCCACCCGACACTCATCTTCATTGCAACAGCACCAACGCCCGGCGCTGATCTTCATTGCAACACCACCGCCGCTCCTCTCCTCTTGCATTCCAAAGGCACCACCGATCCTATCGTCTTCCATCAATCCAAAGCTACCGGTCATCGCTTCTCTACCATTGCAACACCAGCACCAAGTAGATTGATGTAGGACAAGGAGTACACGCAGATTGCCGGGAGCGACGACGTAAAGTTAGCCAGGCTGAGAGAGATCAGTTCTTGGTTTGACAACAAGCGACAGTTAGCGCCGATGGTGCAGTTGATGCGCAAATATCTGAAACCAAGCGAGAGGAAGGAGATCCACCCGGGGGGAGTTGCGCGGCTGCATATAGAGCTCCTCCTCTAGGCCATGGAGCAGACCGATTCACCGAAGGCGATCGGGAGGCGGTAGTGGTGTCACTATCGATCCAAGATCGAGCATTCCGGTTATGAAGAATCGAGAAACTACATGGTGCCCTTTGTGAACGTGCCATGGATCCCAGAGCCAGTGGAGTCTTCATCGAGCAAGTGCAAGAGGAGGAAAGCAATTGTCGCGACGTTGCTTCCCTGCTATTCTCCTCGGTTTCCTTGCCGTTTTCCTCATCCAACGGAATAGGATCTTATGTTATCATTAAGGTTAGCACTCGACTAATTTTCCTTCTGCTCATGCTTACAATCATGGTGTGATTTTTGTACTTATGTTGGATGTGAATTCTTTTGCATTTTAGAACATCTTTGGCATGTTGCAGTCACTTGCGTCACTTTTTAGTAACTACCAAATTGTAAATTGCTTCACTAAGTCTGCGTCTAAAAAGAAAATAGAGGTATGAAGTATAAACAAAGGAATATATTTTGTGCAAGTAGACGGCCGATCAGTGTTTCACCTGGAAGTTTCTCAGGATGGGTGTAGCATATGCCGTGCTCACTGTCGATGGTCAAAATGAACAAATCGATGAGAGGGTGAGATCTCGCGCTGTCAGCACTCACTTTGGCCTCAAGGTGCTCGACCAGCTCCTGATCCGTGGGATCGAACTTGACGCCAGCCGGCAACACCTGCCAATCCTTCTTGGACTTGCAACAGTTAATTCCAGTTAAATGGTACTCAATGTATGATCAATCAACTATTTAAGTAAATGATGAAAGATTTCAATAGATAAGTGCTACTCCAAATCTGAAGTCGCCAACACCTAAACAAACTGGAGTCTCGGCTTCATTACTACATGCATACTCTAAAGACTTGAAAACCCCCATAAAGATCAAAATCATCATACAAGGCGACGAGACGAATACTCACAGGACCGGCCTCGCTGGTTCTTTCCTTCACGCGGCTAGCTTGAAGAGCATCCTTGTTGAGATCAATTTTTTCAGCGTCTTCCTTTTGACTACTTGCAATGAAGTATAGCAGCTCCAGTAGCTCATCGCTCATCGTACCAAGTGGATCAGAACAAGGTGGCGGATACGAGATGGGGAGACCTGGAGAGAATGGGAGAGTGATATTGTAGAGAATGGGGGAGTGTTGTTGTACTGCCAGAGGGGTGAGGCTCACTTTGGTGAACCGAACACGCCGCCGGGACTCTTGTGTCACCTAACGCGCAGCGTGTTGTCACGTCAATGCAATGTGAGGACATGATGAATAATTTGACCGGCGTATACTAGTACTACTAGTCATACAAGTACTACTTACTAATACAAGTAGCGCAATATATGGTATAGAGGACTACTAGTACTACAAATATAGAAATGGAGTACTTTCATCCAATCTCGAGGTTGCTTCCATATTGATTTAAATAATATTAGAGGGGCATTGCTAAAGGCTTAGTGTTAAGGACATTATGCAAGAGTGTTTAGAAGGAGCTTAAAAACAGGTGCCTTCAAACTTACAAGGTTGTGCGACAGACTTTGTAGGCTACATGAGTAATACAAAATATAATTCACATTGGACAACACATTCACCAACAAGTACGCTCTTGAAGCCTCATTGGTATATATGGCTTCTGCACAACATCTCCATCATCATTATCAGTAGATGCTACGTAGGTGAGTTAGGATGCACTTGATCCCAGAAAGGTATCTATCCTTCAAAGTAACTACAGTACATAATATCCAACAAAACAGGGCCATGCTACAACAGCAGGATACATGGCTCAATCTAGATATCACTACGAATCAAGTTGTGCCATTCATCGCTTGGAAGCTTGATGCCTTTCACACACTGAAGATCATTTTGCAACAAGCTATGTCGACGAATCTCTTGATATGGTGATTATTGAAACCCGTGGTACGATGTGTAAACACAATTCCCCCTGGCGAATGGAAGTTGCATAGCACGCTAATAATCGCCAGTGATATGATCGATGATTGGTTGGATGATCGGATAATTGAGCCCAAGGAACAGGGAGTGGTTGTCGAGGCTGTAAACTCGTCTCTAGTTGAATACGCCTAGCCCAATGGAGCTGGGATCATTCTTGAACACGAAGCAGCCATAGCCATCACAGTCGTGAATGCCCCACACATTGTACTGCATGTGGTTTGATGAAATGCTTTGGTCACTTTGGTACGTGCGAATGAGCATCAAATGCCCAACGTCAGTTGAACGAGAGATAAACCGCCACCCATTGACTTGTATAATTCTAGGTCCTCGAATTGTAAAGGCCAACACATTTGCGTGTGCTGCAACAATTCAAATTGGAGGCCAAAAGGACAAAAATATACAATCATGTTCAGAGTATGTGTGGAATTCAGATCATTATAATAGTGACATAGATCATAGCGAGAGAATTGCAATGCCATGGTAATAATCATACCCCAATTTAGAAAAAGGCCAATGACTTTCCTATTCTAGCAATATGTCATGGTTCAAACATCATGTAAAAATGAGAGGAAAACAGATATGCCAGGGCCTACTCATATTCTACCATAGCAGTTAGATGCCAAATGTTCTCATATCAACTCTAACAATAACGTGCGTGATTATAAAAATCTTGGAAATGATAGTAACATATAGAAATCATGAGGTTATACTCATAATATCTATTCTAATAATCATGAGATGCCAATTGTTCTCATATCAACTCTAACAATAACATGTGTGGTCATAAAAATCTTGGAAATGAGAGGAACATATAGCAATGATGTGGTTATAGTCATACTATCTATTCTAAATTTATAATAATCAACAGGCAGTCGTATTTATAAGATAAAGATGAGATGAGATAGAATAATTACACGACGATAGATTCCACCAGTATATGCAGCCAATATGTCCATCGACCGCGTAAACGATGCTATCGTTGATACGTCTTCGTCGTATATACTTTTCCAAACACTTTTGCTCTTGCTTTGGACTCTAATTTGCATAATTTGAATGAAACTAACCCGGACTGACACTGTTTTTAATAGAACTACCATCGTGTTGTTTTTGTGTAGAAATAGAAGTTCTCGGAATTGGACGGAACTTTTTGGAGATTTTTTATCGAATAAATAAAAAATACTAGAGCGAAGACCCACAGGAGGGGAGCCACCAATCGCCCACAAGCCACCTGGGCGCGCCCTGGTGCCTTGTGGGGCCCACGTGGCTTCGCTGACCCTAGTCTCAAGCATATCAATTCCAATTTCCTGAGAGAAAAAACAAGAGAAGAAGTTTCATCGTGTTTCATGATACAGAGCCGCCGCCACCTCCTGTTCTTCATTGGGAGGCCAGATCTGGAGTCCGTTCGGGGCTCCGGAAAGTGGGATTTGTCGACACCATCATCACCAACCCTTCTCCATCAGCAATTTCATGATGCTCACCACCGGGAGTAAGTAATTCCTTCACAGGCTTGCTGGACGGTGATGAGTTGGCTGAGATTTATCATGTAATCAAGTCAATTTGTTAGGGCTTGATCCCTAGTATCCACTATGTTCTGAGATTGATGTTGCTACGACTTAGCTATGCTTAATGTGTGTCACTAGGGCCCGAGTGCCATGATTTCAGATCTGGATCCTTTTATGTTTTCATGAATATATTTGTGTTCTTGATCCTATCTTGCAAGTTATACGCATCTATTACATGTTATGATCCGCATACCCAAGCTGATAATAATTGGGATTCTTTTCGGTGATTACCGTAGTTTGAGCAGTTCATGTGTGTGTTAATGCTTTGTCCCTGTTCTCTATTAAAAGAAGACCAGAATATCCCTTAGTTTCCTCATGGACCCCGCTGCCACGAGAGGGTAGGACAAAATATGTCATGCAAGTTCTTATTATAAGCATTTATGACTATATATGGAATAGATGTTGCTGAATTGGAGCTAGTTCTGTGTCGCTCTAGGTTCTGACAGTTATATGATGAATGTCATCCAACATAATTATCCATCACCGATCCAGTGCCTACAACTTCCACATCTTGATCTTTGCTAAGTTACTACCATTGCTGCAGCTGCTGTTACAATTGCTACAAAACTACTACTGTTACTGTTACCATTACTGTTGCTATCGCTACCACTACTATCTAACTATCTTATTATTGTGCTACTGATCACTCTGCAGCAGATATTTAGTCCTCCACGTGTGGTTGAATTGACAATTCAACTGTTAATACTTGCAAATATTCTTTGGCTCCCCTTGTGTCGAATCAATAAATTTGGGTTGAATACAATACCCTCGAAAAATGTTCTGATCCCCTATACTTGTGGGTTATCAAGACCTTTTTCTGGGGCCGTTGCCGGGGAGCATAGCTCAATTTGCTGACTCGCTTGGGATTTATATTTGTTGATCACTATGAAGAATCTGAAGGATGATAGAACCAAGATCGAGGGGAGGTAAGAAATTGTTATCTAGCTCTGCACTTGATTTACCTTCTCTTTTAAGTAAGCATGCAACACCTCCACATGCTATTAATTCTGATATGTCGCAAGTAATTGATGATGCTACTTCTGCTATGAATGATGTTATTGATGATGCTAGTACTTTGCTTGATTATATTGTGCCACTAGGTGACTTTCTTGATGAACAACTTGCTAAAGCTAAGGAATTTAAGAATGCTGAAACTGATGAAATTATTGAAACTGAAAATTACGATTCGCCTATTAGGCCTAGCTATCCTGGAGTTGAATTGCCTGAGATACCCGAGGGATTTGTTGTAGGTGTAGAGACAACTAGATAACTTCTTGCTTGTGATGATAGAGAGGATGTTGAGAAACTACTATGCAAGTTGAAAGAAAAATCTTTGAATGCAAGAATGGAATATGATCCTAAGTTTGCTACTTCACCTTTCTTTGTTACTGATAAATATTATGAATTCTCTATCAGTCCTGAGTTAATTACTTTGGTTGAATCTGATCCTTTCCATGGTTATGAATCAGAAACTATTGTGGGACATCTCACTAAATTGAATGATATATCCACCCTATTTGCTCACGAGGAAACAATTCGCTACTACTATATCCTTAAGTTGTTTCCTTTCTCGCTAAAAGGTGATGCTAAGATATGGTTTAATACTCTTCCTCCTGGTTGTGTGTGTAGTCCCCACGATATGATATACTACTTCTCTGGAAAATATTTTCCTGCTCATAAGAAACAAGCCGCCTTACAGGAAATATTTAACTTTGTGCAAATTGAAGAAGAGAATCCCCCTCAAGCTTGGGGAGGCTTCTCCAATTACTTAATGCTTTGCCTGATCATCCTCTCAAGAAAAATGAAATAATTGATATCTTCTATAATGGACTAACTGGTGCTTCTAGGGACTACCTAGATAGTTGTGATGGTTGTGTTTTCAGGGAACGAATTATTGAACGACCTTAAGACCTATTGAATAATATATTGAGGAATGATAATGATTGGAAACTTCCTGAACCAGTACCTAAGCCAACTCTGAACAAGAGGGGTATTCTATTTCTCAGTCCTGAAGATATGCAAGAGGCAAAGAAATCTATGAAAGAAAAGGGTATTAAAGCTGAAGATGTTAAGAATTTACCACCTATTGAAGAAATACTTGGACTTGATACCTCGAAATAGGTAGTAAAAGGTAAATTCTCTTATAAGATCTCATGAAGGTGATATTCCCTATAATAAATCTGCTAGTCAATGCTTGGATGAATTTGACAGTTACATTATTAAGCAAGAACACTTTAATGCGGATGTTATGAGACAATAGAAACCTAATGGCTACATGATTGATTGCTCGAGTGACTTGATGTTTAGAATTGACAATGATGTTAAAGGTCTAGGTAAACATGCATCTATGGTCCAAACTCAGCTAGAATAAGTTTCTAAGTCTCAAAATGATTTTCTTAATGGGTCGAATAATAACATGAATGATCATGCTGTTAGAGTAATGACTACAGGAGGTAGAATGACTCAGGAGCCTCTTTATCCTGAAGGTCACCCTAAAAGAATTGAACAAGATTCTCAGAGAACTAATATAGATGTACCTACTCCATCCAAAAAGAAAAAGAAAAAGAAAAATGATAGGACTTTGCATACTTCTAGTGAACCTGAAGTAGAAAAACCTTTTGAGAATAGTAATGATGTTTCTATTTCTGATGCTGAGACACAATCTGGTAATGAACATTCACCTAGTGATAATGATAATGATAATGATAATGATGATGTTGATGTAGATCCTCAACCAGAAAATGATAAAGAACCTGAGAATGATCTTGAAATGGAACCTACTTTTGATCTTAATAACCCACCTCCTAAAAATAAATGCTATGATAAAAGATATTTCATGGCTAGAAAACATGGTAAAGAGAGAGAACCATGGGTTCAGAAACCCATGAATAAGGATGAGGAAGAATTTGAACGCTTTGCTGGAATGCTTAGGCCAATCTTTTTACGGAGTCGTTTGACTGATATTTTGAAGATGGCCCCCTAGGCTAAATATCTGTAATATATTGTCACTAATAAAAGAAAGATACCTGAAGCTGAAATCTCCACTATGCTTGCAAATTATTATTTTAAGATGGAGTACCTAAGAAACTAGGAGATCTAGGAATACCTACTGTACCATGCTCCATCAAAAGAAATTACGTCAAAACTGCTTTGTGTGATTTGGGAGCCTGTGTTAGTGTTATGCCTTTCTCTCTACATAGAATACTTGATTTGAATAAACTCACACCTACTCAAATATCATTGCAAATGGATGGCAAATCAACCGCCATACCTATCGGTATTTGTGAGGACGTGCCTGTTGTAGTCGCAAATGTTACTATCTTAACAGACTTTGTTATACTTGATATACCCGAGGACGACAATATGTCGATTATCCTGGGTAGATCCTTTTCCAATACTGCAGGGGCTGTTATTGACTGCCACAAAAGCAAGGTAACTTTTCCTATCAATAGTAATACGGTGCACTTTCCGAAGAAACAATTTCAAGTGAATCATATTAATGTTATTGAAAAGCCCTCGACAGTTACTATTGGAAGTTTTCAACTGCCTCTCCCTAATACCAAAAAGAAGTATGAAACTCTTATTACTGGGGAGATGCATATCCCCGTCAAGGTAACTTAGTGTTAAACAAAGATTCTTCAGTTTCATGTTACTCGGAAATAGTTTGTTAATAAGACTTGATCAACCTTATTAGTGGATTCTTTTTAGGGGCATATGGTCGATGAATTTAGTAAGCACAACTTTCTGTAGGTACTTGTTATTTTCAGTTAAATACAATAAAATGCCATGATTAACCTGTTTTCTGAATTACCCGTGCAATAAAAAATAGCCCAAAATAAAAGTGCTTAGAATGATGTGAAATTTTAACAAGGTTTTTTTGGAATATTTAAGAATTTATGGCACTGAACGCAACATAGGGGGGGTACTCCTAGTGCCCACGAGGCACCAGGGCACAGCCACCCCTAGGCGCGCCTTGGGGGCTTGTGGGCCCCACAGGACCCCCTCACTTACTCCTTCAACCCACTTCATCTATTACCTCTAGAAAAAAATCCTTGTAGCTCTCTCTCATGTTCTTGCTCCCAAACGTGAGATTTTCGATCTCTTTGCTCGGAGCTCCATTTCCAAAACTGTTTTGGGGGATTTATCCTTGGTATGTGACTCCTCCATTGCTCCAATTAGTTTTTTCTTTAGTGGATTATATTTTGCATAATTAGCTACTCTTGGTGCTACCGAAAATGAGCTTGCATGTTGAATTCTTTGAGTTCCAAGTTGTGTGAATGCTTGATATAGTCTCCAGACATCCTTATGAGTAGTTGTTATCAATCTTGTGAAGTTTTGTCAGCATCATTTTGTGGCCCAATTTTTTTAGAAATTTGTTCATATGAAAAATGAATTTCTTCCGGAGGAGCTCCTTGAAGCGGAATGCCAAGGGAGCCATTGGGGACTCCTCGGACAGTGACCTCAACATTCCGCGTAGGATGGAGGTCCGACCATGTGAATGGATGCAGAATGCCATCATGAATGAAGCCGGATTCTACCAAGAGTTCGCGCAATTTGTTGCAAATGCGGAAGTGACCGACATCCTCGCACATGAGTGTGAACAGCACCACATCCTTACAAATTCCTTTGCACAAAAATTTCATTTCTTGAATAGGCTCGAACCCCCCAGGGTGCGTTTTGATTTATGTGCTGAACATCATGAGATACCACTTGCTGAATTTTGTGAGATATGCTTGATTACCTCTGATGGGGTAATAAGAGAGCCTAGACCAGAGGAGTTTGAGTGTTTCCTCCACACTTTAGCTGTGGGAGAGGAAAGGGGCATGTCGGAAGCCCGAGCCACTAGTTTGCAAATTCCTGTTGTTCACTACTTTGCTTTATTCATAGGGAAATGCTTGACTACTAGAGAGCAGGGTGGTGCGCTCAGTGCTCCTGACCTCGCAATTTGATGCCGTGCACTTTTCAGTGACAACTCTTATAGCCTGGGAGCTATCATTGCACGCCGCCTTCACACTAATAGGACAAAGGGTAAAATCCATGGTGGTATTTATGCTACTCGCTTAGCGAGAAATTTCCATGTTAATATGCGCCCTCGTCATTATTTGTTACATAGAGTCTGCTTAAATCACCAGTCTATGCAGGATCACCATTTCATTGATGCCCTTGAGCCTCCTCAGCACATTCGTTATTACTTGGTTTTTAGTGAGGATACTCGTGATGTTATTTTGTTTCCTGCACCTGCTTTGTTTGACTTTCATGCCAAGAACGGATACACCATTATGCTACCAGACATCGTTGCCTACCGGAACACGTTGGCAGCGGCAGAGGACGAGGCCCAGGATTGGGACGCTCAAGTGTTGCCGCCTCAGCACTTCCTTATGGGACCAGATGGCTACTATGGATGGTGATTACCAAGCTAGGCAACAGCTTAAGCTTGTGGGAGTATGTTTTCTCACCGACATTATATTCATGTTCACACGACACTACAATCAGAGACCCTTCGACGAAACTGTGTGCAATACATTAATCGCAAACGGTGATGTAATAAAACAATAAAAATGATACGAAACATTTGCGATGGCGGAGAGTTCAAACACGATTCAGATTAGGGTTGCCTTTGCGATGCGTGGCATATGGTTGATCCATATCAACATTTTGCGATAAGCCAGAACAACAGAAACGGGCAACCATATCAAGGTGTGTGTGATATACGACATACAATTCACTCGGATGAACTGTTTGCGATGATAGAGATGAACACATACGATTCGGCATAAAAAGATGTGTGTGATACCTGGCAAACAGGTCGCTAATAAGAATTGTGTGATCATTTTAGACAACGCATATGATTTTTTTATGAATTGTATGCTCGACTGGGCACACAATTCAATAAACAGACCTGTGTGCGATAATGTAAAAGATCCCTGTTGAATACATATTGCTAACTGCCTGCGATGAGATTGACATGGGAAACAGAGATAACAAATTAATATGAGCGAACGAAAACAAAGATATATACAGTCTGCTTAATTTAGTCCTTCTTCTTCTTGTTGTTGGATGGCTGATGTCGCTTGAACTACGTCGGTTTTTACCCAAAGATGAGGGGATGACGAAGCACAACTACGGTAGGTATTTCCCTCAGTTATGAAACCAAGGTATCAATCTAGTAGGAGAACCAAGCAACACTATGTAAATTGTACCTGCACACAAAGAACAAATACTTGCAACCCAATGCTTATGAGGGGTTGTCAATCCCTCTTGTGGGTAATGGCGTGAGAAATTGTCAAGTTGACGGGATGAAAATTGTGTACATTGGATAAGTAGATCTCGATAAAACGCGAAATAGAACAAATGATAAAAAAGTGCATTAAGGTATTTTTGGGTTTTTTGGAATAATATATCTGAAAACAAGAGCGAATACAACTAGATCTCAAAGCAAATATGATAAAGAATAGACCCGGGGGCCGTAGATTTCACTAGTGGCCTCTCTCGAGAAAATAGCATACGATGGGTAAAAAAATTACTGTTGGGCAATTGATAAAACATCAAATAATTATGAAGATATCCAAGCAATGATCATTATACAGGCATCACGTCCAAGATTAGTAGACAGACTCCTGCCTGCATCTACTACTATTACTCCACACGTCCACCGCTAACCAGCATGCATCTACTGTGTTAAGTTCATGGAGAAATGGAATAATGCAGTAAGAACGATGACATGATGTAGACGAGATCTATTCATGTAGGAATAGCCCCAATCTTGTTATCCTTAATAGCAACGGTACATGTGTGTCTTGCTGCCCCTTCTGTCACTGGGAAAGAACACCGTACGATCGAACCAATCACAAAGCACCTCTTCCCATGGCAAGAAAACTCAATCTAGTTGGCCTAAATAAACCAAAGATTCGAAGAAGAAATACGAGGCTATAAGTAATCATGCATATAAGAGATCAAAGAAGACTCAAATAATATTCACGGATATAGATCTGATCATAAACTCAAAGTTCATCGGATCCCAACAAACACACCGCAAAAACAGTTACATCAAATAGATCTCCAAGAGACCATTGTATTGAGAATCAGAAAGAGAGAAGAAGCCATCTATCAACTGCCTCCATGATGGTGTCTAGATTGGACCTCGTGGTTCTGGAACTTGCGGCGGCTGGAATTGTGTTTCGTCGACTCCCCTGGGGTTTCTGGAATATTTGGGTATTCATAGGGCGAAGAGGCAGTGCGGCAGGTAATCGAGGTGGGCACAACCCACCAGGGCGCGCCTGGGCTCCTGGGTGCGCCCTGAGGGGTTGTGCTCCCCTTGGGCCTCCCCTCTGGTTCTTCTTTGGCTTAACTTGTGTCTTCTGGTCCAAAAAAAATCTCCAAAAAGTTTTGCCGTCTTCGGACTCCGTTTGGTACTGATATTCTGCAAAGTAAAAAGCAATCAAAAAATAGCAACTGGCACTGGGCACTATGACAATAGGTTAGTCCCAAAAAATGGTATAAAGTTGCTATAAATGATTGTAAAACATCCAAGAGTGGTAATATAACAACATGGAACAAGCAAAAATTATAGATACGTTGGAGACGTATCAACATCCCAAAGCTTAATTCCTACTCGTCCTCGAGTAGGTAAATGATAAAAACAGAATTTTTGATGTGGAATGTTGCCTAACATGTTCATCACATATTCTTTTCTTTTGTAGCATGGACATATGGACTTTTATATGGTTCAAAGCAATAGTCTAGTTTTGACATGAAGATTTCAATACTCAAGCATATTAACAAGCAACCATGTCTTTCAAAATATCAACACTAAAGAAAGTTATCCCTACCCTATCATGCTCAATCATTGATCCATTCATGACACACACTTGCATATTAGCTACATCCAATGCTCAAGTACGATCATAGTGCCCCTTAGTTGGTGCTTTATACACTACTCCAGGATGCTGCTAACACGACACTACGATCAGAGACCCTTCGACAAAACTGTGTGTGATGCAACAATCGCAAACTATGGTGTAAAAAACCGTCAAAAAAGGTGTGAAACGTTTGCGATGACGGATGCATCAAACACGGTTCAGATTTTGGTTGCGTGTGCGATTCAGGGCATACTATTCAGTTAAATAAACTATTTGCGACGAGGAGGAACAAAAGAAATGGGCTGCCAGATGAAGGTGTGTGCGATATGCAGCATACGCTTCACTGGGATGAACTATTTGTGATTAGGCAACACAAAAGAAATGGTCAGCTAGATCAAGGTGTGTGCGATATACGGCATGCGGTTCACTCAGATGAACTGATTGCGTTGAGACAAGAGAACAGAAATGGTTCAATATAACAAGATGTGTGTGATACGCGGCAAACAGGTCTGTAATCAGAAATGTGTGCGAAGACCGATAATAACACAGACGATTGCTTCTAATAAGACGTATGTGATATGCTCTGTCTACGCAACATATATTGGCCATCGGGGGACTGACGGTCATCCGGATACGCCATAAGGATGCGAAGAGGCATCCTATATCAGCAAGGACTAGTTGTTCCACCAGTAGCTCATGTAAGAGAACTCTCAAGTTAAGTGTGCTGAGGCTGGAGCAGCCATGAGATGGGTGACTAGATGGGAAGTTGTATTGATGTTAAATTAACTGATAAGATGGGTCATATCTGTCAAATTAAATGACTGATATGACCCATCCCATGAGTTAATTTAACCTCGAGGTCCTTGTTTTTTATTTTATTTTTATTTTTAACACATGTTAAAGAAGGTCTACCGCATTACTTTTTGACAATGTGCGATACGTGGCATACAGTTGATCCATCCAACCTGTTTGTGATGGATTAAGCCGTGTGTGTTGTGGGCAAATGCTTGCTAGTATTCAACCATTTTTGATTGATGAATTCATCACCGACGGGTTCCCTAGTGTGGTTCGTGTTCATCTGATCATCATCTACTTCTTGTGCTAGCTCGATGTTCCTTCTATGCAAAGTTTCAATTAACTGATGGCGTTTTATGAACACGCCACCGTTTCCCGCCATTTCCTCACTTGTTTCCCGCCACCCAGCGATATTGCGCATAAACCCTAGGCGGCGCGCGACGCACGGAGGCGATGATCGCAGCCTGTAGCACATCCACCTTTTCCAAGCATGCCAACCCACCAAAGCGCCGCCTCTGCAATCAACCTCATCGATGAGGAAAATGAGCAGGCGCCATGACCCGTCGAGGCCGAGGCGCTCCCCAGCAACGCGATCGACGACGCCGTCATGCGTGTCATCACGAGGGTTGAGCAGACCTTTGGCGCATGGCGCTTGAGCGGCGCGGATCAAGATAGGCATGTCAGCCCCGACAGGCTGCAGCTCGCCTCACAACATGATCGATGGAGCACCGCAGAGTAATCTAGGCGTGTCAGCGCCGATAGCTTGCGGCTCGCCGCACGGCGAGACCGTTGGAGCACCGCAGAGGGAGAGGCGCGGCGCGCCACACAGCAGGAGAGGATCCATCGAAGCTTGTCTGCTGTCGACACGACGTCGCAGCTAGGTACACGTCCCGTCAGTACCCCCATTCCTCGCCAGGAGTGGGCAGAGGCCCTCTGCGCCGTACTTGCACCAGAGGCCGGCCGGGTCGTACTTGCACCGGATGCCTTCTGCGCCATTCGCATGGGTCGCGCCGTTCGCCTTGTCCGCGGCCCACTCGAATACAACGCGCTGGTCGGTAGGCTCGACCACCTCCTTAGGCCAGCTGTCCACCTAGGCGCAGTAGAGGAACATGGCCGTCGCATCCTCGAGCTGGTGATCTCCGATGAAATAGCCAACTTGGAGCTTGAGATCGCGCTCCAGATGTACCGCGAGCGTGTCGACCTGTTGGACGAACGCCTGCACGAGTTCAGACAGAGCCAAGAGCTACCGTAGGCAAGGGCTGCTGGTCATGGTCTTATGTAGTTTCATTTTGTTGACTCGTTTCGACGTGGATAGCTATGTATTCACAACAATCATATTATTGCTCTGTTTATTGCTCTGTTTCAATGTGTGTACTTTGTTTTCCGTTCTTATATGTTCTGATTCATTGTGTGTATATACGCTTTCCATTCTGTATATGTGGATGATAACAGGTAGATTCAAATTAGTATACAAAAACAAATAGAAAATGGAATTCATAATATATATATATATTAATTGTTCATTAGTTCATCACAGAATATATATATAATATCATCACATATACGTGATGATACTTAACTACTAGGTACAATGCATAAAATTGAAAACGAACAATACTAAAACTAATAATCCCTCCTGGGGCCAGTATTCCGGCAGCCCCTCGCCAGCAGCCCCCTGGTGCACGGCGTCTTCCCAGTGCGGAGGCAGTACTCCGCCTCCTCCGCCTCGCAGTGCTCGACGTAGCGATCTGGCTCTTGCTGGCGGACGAGCGCGAACGATCTTGCCATTTCGTTGGGCACCTACCGGAGCTCCTCGTCGGTGGCACGCTGGAGCTTATCGGCCCACCTCCACGCAGCGACAAGGCCCCCAGCGCCTTTAACCTTCCTCGCGAAGTACCCGTCTTCATACACCTCCTCCGCACGACGACGCGCCCGCCCCCAAAGCTCCGCCGCCACCCTTTTCCAGGTGGCATCACGGGCTTCACAGGACGCCTGGTACCTGGTTTCCTCCTCCGCCATCTCCTTCTTGAACGCCACTTGCCTGGCTTACTTAGCAGGCGCAGCTACTTCCACAGACAAAGATTGTACAAGCCCCAAAACCAACCCAAAGTTCGACGGGAACAGTACACACGCCTGTCGCCGGAATTTACGAGTACTGTAGTTCGAATTACACACGATTCCTGCAGCAAAATCCGTGTGTGAACATAATAGCTGACGGTTTCCAATACAGAACCGTGTCTGGTTAATGATCCCCGCCACTCACCTACCAAACCTCGAGCCGCGAGATAGAGTGCCAATCGTGTGGGGGGCGGTTGTCTTGCCAGATCTTTACATTTTTTTGAACACATGATATTTACATCGTCTGATGATTTTTTAACTCACCCACAAGTACACAAAAATATGATTTTTCAAACGGTTATGGTTACCCGTTGCATGTAGATGTTGTTCAAATTTAAATTATGTTCATTAAATGGCTAGAAAATCAGTTAAATGTCTTTAAAAGGTCAAATGACCCTGGAATTTCCAAATTTTCACATGACAGTTGTATTAGTGCACGTTAAACATAGAAAACAATTTGAAGGCCGTAAGAGGAAGCTATCTCCCGTTCGTCATCAAACATGCATTGTTCCCTCTCGGAACCACGAACCTTCTAGTGAGTTGCTCCGGTTTGTGAGGCGGGTGTGTCCAAACTTTCGTCAAACAGGCCAATTTTTTACCTAATCATCTTGGTGGCATGACAATACATCAAGCAAGGTTTCATGTTTTTCTAATCATTTTTAAATTTTTTGGATTTAAAATGCCATGGCACTCCATGCATGTGCCCATGCCGTGAGACCAATATGTTTGAAAATTTCTTCTAATTTACTGCACGTGGAATTAATTCACACACAAGTACACAAATATGATTTTTCAAACCATTATGGTTAGCCGTTGTATGTAGATGTAGTTCAAATTTGAATTATGATCATTAAATGGCTATAAAATCACTTAAATGTCTTTAAAAGGTCAAATAACCCCTGAAATTTTCCAAATTTTCACATGACAGTTGTATTAGTGCACGTTAAACGTAGAAAACCAATTGAAGGTCGTAAGAGGAAGCTATCTCCCGTTCGTCATCAAACAAGCATTCTTCCCTCTCAGAACCACGAGCCTTCTAGTGAGTTGCTCCGGTTTGTGAGGGGGGTGTCCAAACTTTCATCAAATAGGCCAATTATTTTATCACATCATCTTGTTGGCATGACATTACATCAAGCAAGGTTCCATGTTTTTCTGATCATTTTTTAATTTTTTGGAATTAAAATGCCATGGCACTCCATGCATGTGCCCATGTCGTGAGACCAATATGTTTGAAAATTCCTTCTAATTTACGGCACATGCAATTAACTCGCACACAAGTACACAAATATGATTTTTCAAACCGTTATGGTTAGCCGTTGCATGTAGATGTAGTTCAAATTTGAACGGTCATTAAATGGCTAGAAAATCACTTAAATGTCCTTAAAAGGTCAAATGACCCGTGGAAATTTCAAATTTTTCACATGACAGTTGTATTAGTGCACGTTAAACGTAGAAATTTTTTGAAGGCCGTAAGAGGAAGCTATCTCCCGTTCATCATCAAACATGCATTATTCCCTCTCGGAACCACGAGCCTTCTAGTGAGTTGCTCCGGTATGTGAGGGGGTGTGTCCAAACTTTCGTCAAACATGACAATATTTACCACATCATCTTGGTGGCATGAGATTACATCAAGCAAGGTTTCATGTTTTTCTGATCATTATTTAATTTTTTGGTATTATAATGCCATGGCACTCCATGCATACATATGCATGTGTCCATGTCGAGAGACCAATATGTTTGAAAATTCCTTCTAATTTACTGCACATGGAATTAACTCGCACACAAGAACACAAATATGATTTTTCAAACCTTTAGGGTTAGCCGTTGCATGTAGGTGTAGTTCAAATTTGAATTACGGTCATTAAATGGCTAGAAAATCACTTACATGTCTTTAAAAGGTCAAATGACCCCTGAAATTTTCCAAATTTTCACCTTACAGTTGTAGTAGTGCATGTTAAATGTAGAAAAAAAATTGAAGGCCGTAAGAGGAAGCTATCTCCCGTTCGTCATCAAACATGCATTGTTCCCTCTCGGAACCACGAGCCTTCTAGTGTGTTACTCCAGTTTGTGAGGGGGTGTGTCCAAACTTTCGTCAAACAGGCAAATTTTTTACCACATCATCTTGGTGGCATGACATTACATCAAGCAAGGTTTCATGTTTTTCTGATCATTTTTTTATTTTTTGGAATTAAAATGCCAAGGCACTCCATGCATACACATGCATGTGTCCATGTCGTGAGACCAATATGTTTGAAAATTCCTTCTAATTTACTGCACATGGAATTAACTCGCACACAAGTACACAAATATGATTTTTCAAACCATTATGGTTAGGTGTTGCATGTAGATGTAGGTCAAATTTGAATAGATGGCTAGAAAATCACTTAAATGTCTTTAAAAGGTCAAATGACCCCTAGAATTTTCCAATTTTTCACATTATAGTTGTAGTAGTGCATGTCAAACGTAGAAAGAATTTGAAGGCCGTAAGAGGAAGCTATCTCCTGTTCGTCATCAAACATGCGTTGTTCCCTCTCGGAACCATGAGTCTTCTAGTGAGTTGCTCTGTTTTGTGAGGGGTGTGTCCAAACTTTCGTCAAACATGCCAATTTTTTTACCACATCATCTTGGTGGCATGACATTACATCAGGCAAGGTTTCATGCTTTTCTGATCATTTTTTTTATTTTTTTGGAATTAAAATACCATGGCACTCCATGCATACATATGCATATGTCCATGTCGTGAGACCAATATGTTTGAAAATTCCTTCTAATTTACTTCACATATAATTAACTCGCACACATGTACACAAGTATGATTTTTCAAACCGTTATGGTTAGCCGTTGCATGTAGATGTAGTTCAAATTTGAATTACGGTCATTAAATGGCTAGAAAATCACTTAAATGTCTTCAAAAGGTCAAATGACCCCTGAAATTTTTCAAATTTTCACATGACAGTTGTATTAGTGCACGTTACACGTAGAAACAATTTGAAGGCTATAAGAGGAAGCTATCTCCCGTTCGTCATCGAACACACATTGTTCCCTCTTGGAACCACGAGCTTCTAGTGAGTTGCTCTGGTTTGTGAGGGGTGTGTGTCCAAATTTTCATCACACATGCCAAATTTTTTACCACATCATCTTGGTGGCATGACATTACATCAACCAAGGTTTCATGTGTTTATGATTTTTTATCTTTTTTTGGAATTTAAATGCCATGGCACTCCATGCTTAATTGTGTCATAGCCGTTAGACCAATATGTTTAAAATTTCCTTCCAATTTACTGCACATGGAATTAAATCGCACAAAACTACACAAAATATGACTTTTCAAACCGTTATGGTTAGCTGTTGCATGTACATGTAGTTCAAATTTCAATTACGGTCATTAAATGGCTAGAAAATCACTTAAATGTCTTAAAAGGTCAAATGACCCTTGAAATTTTCCAAAATTTGACATGACAGTTGTATTAGTACTACAAATGTTCTCGTACATTTAAAACACCATCCGTTGCTACTTTACTCCAAATTCATCTATCATAGCTAATAAAAAATATCTACAACATCACACACAGTTGCTTTCTAGGAACCATTTGTGATGAAAATATCTGGGTCTATTTAAGTCTTCCTCCTTAAGGTTCGTCGGCTCGTCTGCTCCAGTGCTGAAAACCCCTGAATCCCGATCCCCATTCCCACACCCCCTTCTTGCAAAGATGAC
>NC_057811.1:343245353-343283059 GCF_018294505.1 Triticum aestivum
CGCCTACGCACAGAGTGCCGCCGCATCCGCATTGAGTGTGGCCGCTTCCGTCGAAAGGGCGTCTGCTGTAGCCGACAGGGCAGCTGCAGCAGCCGAGACGGCTGCTGCTGCTGCGACGGCGGCTACAGACGCCGAGAGCGCTTGAGCTGCCGTCCGTGCCGCCGATGTCGCCCTGGCCTGGGTCAAGGCCATCCACGCCAAGATCAAGGATGCACATGCCAAGATATTCCAGGCCACCTCAGAATCCAGCATGCAACCCACGTCCGAAAAGGTGGCCGTGGCCATGGAGCACCTGCTTCCTCATGAGGTCGCCGAGTGGGAGCTGGAGATGCAGGAGGCGGTGGAAATCGAGGAGGGCAGGGAGGAAGAGTAGCGTGTGGCCGAGGTCGAGGTAGAGAAGAGTCTGTCCGTCGAGGAATCGGCGGTGGAGTACCAACGTGAGCTCCGGCGCAGCCACTACTACGAGTACTACAACCTTGAGTGCGGCGCCCAGTATGAGGACGAGGACGAGGACGAGTCATAGTCGACTTCAGCAGGGGGGACTCGGAGTCAACCAAAGGCGGCATGTCGCCAGGACAAGTCATCGACGTCTCATCTCACACCGGCGATGCATAGGCCGGCGTGATGGCTGATTTGTTAAACTTGTGTGTACTTAGGCTTTGTTTTTAGTGCTGGTCTTTTGTTAGAGCAATGTTTATGTCAACTGGCTCTGTTTAATTACTAAAATTGCTCGATTCGGTAAGTGTGGTTTGTCTGTTGTACGCTCTTTTGTGTGCCCAAATTAGCAAGCGATGTTAAATTATGCAATGACCTACCCGGGGAAATTTCCACCAAAATTTGAATTATCAAACTCATCCCATGCGCGTAAAGTAGAAGAATCGTTTGCGATACACACAATCGTTCAAAGTGAATAGTCTGGTGGCACCGCATGCAAAGTTTCCCTCCACATTTCCAAAATTTTGGCCTACCGCAAAAATATCTACCCCCGCCCCCCTCCCCCTTCCCCAACCCCTTTTCTCCCCGACCACAAGTCACATTACCCCTGTTTACTCCTTCCTTCCTAAGCTATAGCCGCTTCCTCGCTCTCGCCCTCTCGCATCCTACCACCGGGGTCGCCATGGTATTCTTCAAAGACCTCTCCAGCGGTTCCTCCTGCGGCGACGACTCCTTCACCACCCGGGTATGCCTCTCTTCTCTCTCTCAGGCTATGACTTGGAATGAAGGATTTTTACCCGGCGGTCGATTTGAGTCATTTCTTCCTCTTGTAGCTCCCTAGGACCATTAGTGGCAACGAATTGAGCGGGGTGGCTGATGATCTATCTGCTCGTTGTCACCATCAATTTCCATGTGTGAAGCTAGTTGCGTTTGAATCTGTGGACACTGGGAGGAAGTTTCTCGCATGTGCAGAGAAGGTTAGACCCTCTTTCGTTGTTACAAATCATTTGTTAGATGTGATTCAGACACTGTCACGGTCCCAACCCATTCATACCACACCTTCAACCAAACGCATCCTAAGACAGTGTCACAGTTTCTACGTAGTATCTAAAATTGATGCCATCTCATCAGCAGTGCCATTAGAAAATTATTTGGCACCGCTTCAGCAGTTTGTGCAGCCAACTTTGGTCCACACATCCGAGCAGCCAAGCAGTAAAATACTGAATCTTTATGGCACGAAGGAACTGGGCATCAGAGCAACTACGTGCTCCGGAGTCCGGGTCCCTGATTTTTTTCCCGTTGCATCGGCTCGCCAGTGCAGGGCACCGGTGCGAGATGTAGCAACAGTTGTCTTTACACCAGTTTTGGCATACATAGTGGACGGCCTTAGTGCTATCAGTTCTATGTTACTAAATTTGTGCATGTACACACCTGTTAGTATCAATTTGCTGTCATCCAAACACTGTCGCTATGCTGTTGCAGTTATATTTACCTTCCTCATAAAATGTTCAATTTGTTACTTATTGTACATGCGTAAGAACTTGTAGCGTTGTTGTAGTTAATTATAGCTTCTGATGTTTCAGAATTTGGTTGTTGTCTCAGTAGCAATTAATTCATTTGCACATTGATCTTTTTGAGAAGATCTGTCATAATTAACATGTTTCTTTAGTTTTCCAAAATAAGAATTGGTGATTTTCTATGTTGCTATAAACCCATTTCCCCTACAATTGTTATTGATCTAGTTTTAAATATTATAGGATGATCTGAAGTGTTCTTACTTGGAGTGGGTTGATCAAGAGTGGCCACAGTCCTTGAAGATGTGCCTAGCAAAGCTCTGGAGCATGTATGAGGAATATAACAGAGGTAGGATTAGAGAAAGGGTTGTCAATGCTGAAGAATATTTGAAGATGCGGGATAAAAAGACGAAGGTGGAGAATGAGCTCGGATTTTTTAAATCAGACTTTGCTAAGATGGTGTTGGCGAAGGAGGAGGCACTTTCCCAGTTGGCCGGTGCAAAACAGGTTCTTACTGAACTGAAAGCAGAGGTGGATAAGATGAGCCTGGATGATCTTGATTAGGGAAATGAATATATTGTTCTTATGAAGTTGAACTAGCTATATGTTTGATGTCTACTATGCAACTTTATTCTTGTAGACACGTGTTGAGCCTCCAAGCGCAGAGTTTTGTAGGACAGTAGCAATTTTCCCTCAAGTGGATGACCTAAGGTTTATCAATCCGTGAGAGATTTAGGATGAAGATGGTCTCTCTCAAACGACCCTGCAACCAAATACAAGAAATCTCTTGTGTCCCCAACACACCCAATACAATGGCAAATTGTATAGGTGCACTAGTTCGGCGAAGAGATGGTGATAAAAGTGTAATATGGATGGTAGAAATATATTTTTATAATCTGAATAAATAAAAACAGCAAGGTAGCAAATAGTAAACGGGCACAAAAACGGTATTGCGGTGCTTGAAAACAAGGCCTAGGTTCCGTACTTTCACTAGTGCAACCTCTCAACAATGCTAACATAGGTGGATCATATGATTATCCCTCAAAGTACAATAAAGAGTCACTCCCGAGTTCCTATTAGCGGAGAACAAAAGATAGAAATTGTTTGTTGGGTACGAAACCACCTCAAAGCTATTCTTTCCGTTCGATCTATCCTAGAGATCGTACTAAAATAACACAAGCTATTCTTTCCGATCGATCTAATCAAGAGTTCGTACTAAAATAATACGAAAGCAAATTCATATTCATAATACTCAATCCACACAAAGAACTACAAGGAGACCCCAAACTTTCTACCAGAAAAATGATAATAAAAACATGCATCAACCCTATGGAAATATTACCCCAATATCACCGAGGGAATCCACAAGTTGAGTGCCATAACGTATATCAAGTGAATCAATATGATGCCCCATTGTCACCTCAAGTATTCATACCGCAAGACATACATCATGCGTTCTCAAATCTGAATATTCAATCCGACATGACAAAACTTCAAAGGGTAAAGATTCAATACATCACAACAAGAGTATAGAGGGGAGAAACATCATATGATCCATCTATGCTAACAAAGACCATGGTATATATCACGAGAGAGAGAGAGAGAGAGAGAGATTAAACACATAGCTACTGGTACAAACCCTCAACCCTGAGGGCGGACTACTCCCTCCTCATTGTGGTGGCCGCCAGGATGCTGAAGATGGCCACCGGAGATGATTCCCCCCTCCGGCAGGGTGCCGGAATGGGTCTAGATTGGTTTTTGGTGGCTACAAAGGCTTGCGGCGGCGGAACTTCTGATCTAGGTTAACCCCAAGGGTTTCGGAATATTTGGGAATTTATAGTGCAAAGAGGGCGTGCGTGAGGCCACTGAGGTGGGCACAACCCACCTGGGCACGCTAGGGGGCCCTGGCGCGCCCTGGTGGGTTGTGCCCCCCTCGGGGCACGCCCCAGGTGCAGCTCTAGCCCATTGGGTTCCTTCTGGTCCAAAAAAATCTCCGTGAAGTTTTGTGGTGTTTGGACTCTGTTTGATATTGATTTCCTGCTATGTAAAAAACAGCAACTGGCACTGGGCACTGGGTCAATAGGTTAGTCCAAAAAATAATAATAAGTTGCTATAAAATGATTGTAAAACACCCAAGAATGATAAAATAACAACATGAATACTTCATAAATTATAGATACGTTGGAGACGTATCAGGATCCCCAAGCTTAATTCCTACTCATCCTCGAGTAGGTAAATGATAAAAGAAATAATTTATGAAGTGTGAATGCTAGCAAAGTGAATAAGTTTGATCAATGATAATTTCAATCACTTTTCCTAGCATCATAACAGCAATTCTTTCTCATAAAGTTTCTCATGTTATAGTAGCAACCAATTCACATGTGATGGTTTAAACAATGAATTCTGTTGAAATTCAACAACCTATGTTCTTAGTCACCAAGCAATTGCAATTCAACTTATTCAATAGAGCTTAAGTAAGAGCTCCGCATACTCAACCATCTTATAGTCTTCTATGATTGCTAACACTCACCGCATACACATGAGCAAAACGTTTCAACCGGACACATAGAAAGATAGGGGCTTATTGTTTTGCCTCCCAAAGTATTCACCTCGAGGGTGATGTCAATAATAATAACTCATGCTACCCATATTCAACTGGACATACGTGCATAGATCTTTCCTCACCACATGATGCTTGCCAAAATAGAAAAATATAAAAGGAATAGAGAGAAAGACTTTGACTTTCGCATAAAAGTAAATACTGAAAAGTAAAAGATACGCCCTTCGTAGAGGGAAACAGAGGTTGCCATGCGCTTATTTGTTTGTATGCTCAACCCCTTAGTGCAAAAGAACGTCATGTTACATTGCCCCTTGTGATAGCAACCTTAATTATGCAGTCTGTCGCTTTTATTCTTCACCATCACAAGTTCGTGCAACGCTCAATTTTCTTTTACACTAAATGATCTCACACTTTTAGAAGCCACTTTTATTGCCTTTTTGCACCGTTGAAAACTTACTTGAAGGATCTTGCTCAATCCATAGGTAGGTATGGTGGACACTTGAAAATAAGATTTGGGTTTAAGGGGTTTTGGATGCACAAGTAGTATCTCTACTTAGTGCGGAATATTTGGCTAGCAAAGATAGGGGGCAAGCACCACATTTTGAAGACCTATGACAAGATAACTTCTATGTGATTATGAACAAACATAAATCATTACGTTGTCTTGTCCAACGTCAACAATTTTGGCATATAATATTTTGATGGGGGCTCACAATCACAAAAGATTTCCAAGATAGTGTATTTGCATGTGAAAGTTCTCTTCCGTATAGTAATTATTTGTGAATTGCTTGTATGACCAATATTGTGATTGTCAAGCCTCAAAAGATTTCACACCCAATGTGAAGCTACCACTAGGCATGATATTATTTCAACTTCATGACATTCAATTTGTTCAACAATTTACTCATAGGATATAAGTGAAGCACAAGAGTAAATGGAAAGAAAAGAGCTTCGTTGACGGGTGCCGGAATGTCAAGATTGGTTTTCGGTGGCTATAGAGGCTTGCGGCGGTAGAACTTTTGATCTAGGTTAACCCCGAAGGGTTTCGAAATATTTGGGAATTTATAGTGCAAAGGGGGTGCGAGAGGCCACCGAGGTGGGAAAAACCCACCTGGGCGCGCCAGGGGACCCTGGCGCCCCCTGGTGGGTTGTGCCCCCCTCGGGGCACCCCCCCCCAGGTGCAGCTCTGTCCCATTGGGTTCCTTCTGGTCCCAAAGAAATCTGCGTAAAGTTTCGTGGTGTTCGGACTCCGTTTGATATTGATTTCCCGTGATGTAAAAAACAAGCAAAAACCGCAACTGGCGGTAGGCACTGGGCCAATAATTTGGTCCAAAAAATGATATAAAGTTGTTATAAAATGATTGTAAAACACCCAAGAATGATAAAATAATAGCATGAATACTTCATAAATTATAGATACGTTGGAGACATATCAATGTTGTACTGTGTTGTTTTCATGTAGCTATCGTACTGTGATGTTAAATTTACGTGCCTGATATGAAATTGGCAAACAACTATTCTATATGAAATGTGAATTTGCGTAATACTGGAATTACTTATTGTAAACTAATAAACCTGCTAAATGTGTGATGGAACTTTGCAAACGGTTCTAGCAGTAAAAGCACTTGTGATGGATAGCCCAATGCCACATAGTTTACTTCATCAAATCATGTGTGATGTAGTTGATAAAAGAAAACAGTTAACCAAGGCAGAGCGTGTGTGATAGTTACAACTTTCACACACTAGCCTACACATAACTGTGTGGGATGTACATACGAACAGAATTGTTTTCCCTGGATTTACTGTGTGGGATGTACATAAGAACTGAAACGTATTCCTTGGATTGACTGTGTGTGATATACATAAGAACAGAAACGATTTCCCTGGATTGACTATGTGGGATGTACATAAGAACGGAAACGTATTCCTTGGATTGACCATGTGTGATATACATACGAATGGAATTGTTTTTCTGGGATTCACCGTGTGGGGTGTACATACGAACGGAAATGATTGGGTTTTCATGCCTCGCCTGATCGCACATGTGCTCATTTTGCCCTAGCCTGTGTCCCAGGAGGTCCTATCCCCGACGGTTTCTGGGTCGTGTGGGAAGGACCCCTATCGCCCACACTCACTTGGCGACGGTTCCAAATGCCATCGCGAAAAGGGGTTAAAACAGTTTGTATAGCACCCACGCGTACCAGTGATAAGAGAAGATGGAGACTCAAATAAAAATAAAAAATTTGCATAAAGTAAATTGGAAGTCCCTTCGCAGAGGGGACTTGGGATTTGTAGAGGTGCCAGAGCTCAAAGCTTAAATTGAGAGATAAATTTTTTTGAGAGACATACTTTTCTCCGTTACCGAACTTCTTTTGATGATTGCTTAAGCAACCTTGATCGAGTTTTGCAGAGATGTGAAGAAACGAATCTTGTCTTAAACTGGGAGAAGTGTCACTTTATGGTTAATGAAGGTATCGTCTTGGGACATAAAATCTCCAAAAGAGGTATTGAAGTTGATAAAGCTAAAGTAGATGCTATTGAAAAGATGATGTGTCCTAAAGATATCAAAGGTATAAGAAGTTTCCTTGGTCATGCTGGTTTCTATAGGAGGTTTATTAAAGACTTCTCTAAAATTTATAGGCCTCTCACTAATCTCTTGCAAAAAGATGTTCCATTTGTTTTTTATGATGATTGTGTAGAAGCATTTGAAATCCTTAAGAAAGCCTTGATTTCTGCACATATTGTTCAACCACCTGATTGGAACCTACACTTTGAAATGATGTGTGATGCTAGTGATTATGTTGTTGGTGCTGTTCTAGGACACGGAGTTGAGAAGAAATTGACTTTTATTCATTATGCTAGTAAAACTCTAGACGGTGCGCAAAGAAATTATGCTACTACTAAAAAAGAATTTTTAGAAGTTGTCTTTGCTTGTGACAAGTTCAGGTCTTATATTGTTGATTCCAAAGTAACTGTTCACACTGATCATGCTACTATTAAATACCTTATGGAAAAGAAATATGCTAAACATAGACTTATTAGATTGGTTCTCTTGCTGCAAGAATTTGATTTGCATATTATTGATAGAAAGGGAGCTGAGAACCCCGTAGCAGACAACTTGTCTAGGTTAGAAAATGTTCTTGATGACCCACTACCTATTGATAATAGTTTTCCGGATGAGCAACTAGCTGTCATAAATGCTTCTCGTAATGCTCCTTGGTATGCTTATTATGCTAATTACATTGTTGCTAAATTTATACCACCTAGCTTCACATACTAGCAAAAGAAAAAGATTTTCTAGGATTTAAGACATTACTTTTGGTATGACCCACACCTTTATAAAGAAGGAGTAGGTGGTGTTATTAGACATTGTGTACTTGAGCATGAACAGGAACAGATCCTACGCAAGAGTCACTCCGAAGCTTATGGAGGACACCATGTTGGAGATAGAACTGCACACAAGGTATTACAATCTGGTTTTTATTGGCCTACTCTCTTTAAACATGCTCGTAAGTATGTCTTTTCTTGTGATGAATTCCAGAGATTTGGTAATATTAGTAGACATCAGGAAATGCCTATGAATTATTCACTTGTAATTGAACCATTTGATGTTTAGGGATTTGATTATATGGGACGTTTTCCTTCCTCCAATGGGTATACACATATTTTGGTTGCTGTTGATTATGTTACTAAGTGGGTAGAAGCTATTCCAACTAGTAGTGCTGATCATAACACCTCCATTAAAATGCTTAAAGAAGTTATTTTTCCGAGGTTTAGAGTCCCTAGATATTTAATGACTGATGGTGGTTCACACTTTATTCATGGTGCTTTCCGTAAATTGCTTGCTAAGTATGATGTTAACCATAGAATTGCATCTCCTTATCATCCTCAGTCTAGTGGTCAAGTAGAATTGAGTAACCGCGAAATAAAGTTAATCTTGCAAAAGACTATTAATAGATCTAGAAAGAATTGGTCTAAGAAACTTGATGGTGCATTATGGGCTTATAGAACTACTTACAAAAACCCCATGGGTATGTCTCCATATAGAACAGTTCATGGAAAAGAATGTCACCTACCTCTTGAACTAGAACATAAAGCGTATTGGGCAATTAAAGAGATCAACTATGATTTCAAACTTGCTGGTGAAAAGAGGTTATTTGACATTAGCTCATTGAAGAATGGAGAACCCAAGCCTATGAGAATGCCAAGTTGTTTAAAGAAAATTTTAAAAGATGGCATGACAAAAGGATACAAAAGCATGAATTTAATGTAGGTGACCTTGTCTTGCTATACAACTCCCGTTTAAGATTTTTTGCAGCGAAGCTTCTCTCTAAATGGAAGGTCCTTATATTATTGAGGAGGTCTATTGCTCTGGTGCCAGCAAAATCAACAACGCCGAAGGCACCAACCCGAAGGTGTTTAACGGGCACAAAATCAAACGTTATATCTTAGGTACTCCCATAAATGTTGAGACCAATATTATTAATACCATAACACCAGAGGAGTACATAAGGGAGACCTACAAGAACGTTTCAGACTCCGAAAACGAATAGGTACATGGTACGGTAAGTAAACCGACTCCAAAACTTTTCCAATGGCAATTTCTCTCCGTTTTGGAATATTTAAAAAATTAGGCAAACTAAAAGTAGTCCAAAAAGTGCACGAGGAGGCGACAAGCCTTGGGAGAGCGCCCTACCCCCCGGGCACACCTCCTTGGCTTGTGGCCATCTCGTGTGCCCCCAGACTCTATTTTCTTGTGGAACACTCCTTTTGGTCGATAAAAATTCATTATATAATCTCCCGAAGGTTTTGACCACCATACCATGAAAAAATCCTCTGTTCTTGTTTCGAGTTGTTTTTCTGACAGAGCTAGGTCACCATGACGTCTCCAAGCACCCCAAGGACAAGTTTTTTGAGAAGGTAATCAACCCGTACCTAGCGGAGGTGCTACAACACCCTCAAACCATTGAGATGCATGAGGGGGTGCTACACATCCGCGATGTTGACGGGCCAAACAAGACCGAAAGCATGGAGGCAAGGCTCAAAGCAATGGAGCAGCAAGTCTTCAAGTGCCAAGGGATGGTGGAACTTGGACTCAATGCCAATCACTTAATGATCACGGAATTTACCTGTGACCACAAGTTGGACGCCAAGAACATCGAAGAGGCCATCTTCAAGCTTCATGAGAGAATTGAGCATCTCCAAGCCCAGATCTATGACCTGCAAAACTAAAACTGTGAGTATGAATACAGATTTAAGAGCAAGAGTTTGGCTGCAGATTTGAGGATCCCGGAGACTCGTTCATCTTTTTACGATGGTGAACCTATGCCTTCGAAGACGGAGGATAAGATTCTTTCATCATCAACAACTCCACCATTACCACCTCCGAAGAAAGAGACATAAATACACGGGTATGGGCACTCCCCTTGGCAACTGCCAAGCTTGGGGGAGGTGCCCCAGTATTGTATCACCATCACATCTTTACCTTTATCATTTTTCTTAATTCGATCCTTTTGGTTATACCTTGGTTTGGTAGAATAAAGTTTTTATTGTGATCTAGCGTTGAGTTTTGCTCTATGTTCCACTATGTAGAGTCCGAGAGATATATAATAAAGATTAGTTTTGAGTTGAGGGCTTTGCTTTCTTGCTATGATCATGAGCAAAAGAAATAAAGAAATAAAAGATTATATAATGATCTTATGGGAAGTGACGACTTCACATATAAGAAGTATGTCACATGAAACTTGTTGTTAGTTGACAAATATAGTCTTGGTCATTGTTGCAATTAATAGGAAGTAATGAAGAAAGAGAGGTCTCACATATAAATATACTATCTTGGACATCTTTTGTGATTGTGAGCACTCACTAAAAAATTATATTCTAAAAGGTTGATGTTGGACAAGGAAGACAACGTAATGGGTTATGTTTCTTTATATCCGAACAAAAGTTATATTATTATGAATCCTCCAACATGTTGAGTGATACGTCTCCAACATATCTATAATTTATGAAGTATTAATGCTATTATTTTATCATTCTTGGATGTTTTACAATCATTTTATAGCAACTTTATATCATTCTTTGGCACTAACCTATTGACCCAGTGCTAGTTGATGTTTTTTGCTTGTTTTTTACATCGCATGAAATCAATATCAAACAGAGTCCAAACACCGCGAAACTTTTTGTGGATTTTTTATGGACCAGAAGACCACCAATGGGCCAGAGCAGCACCTGGGGGGTGCCCCGAGGGGTCACAACCCACCAGGGCGCGCCTGGGGGCCCAGGCGCGCCCAAGTGGGTTGTGCCCACCTCGGTGGCCCCCCGCACCCCTCTTTACCCTATAAATTCAAAAATATTCCAAAAACCCTCGGTGTTAACCTAGATCAGAAGTTCTTCCCAAGGCACTCCAAGGTAATATTCAAGGAATATCCAAGCAATTAAGCTTGGGGATGCCCCGGAAGGCATCCCCTCTTTCGTCTCCAACATTATCGGTAACCTCACTTGGAGTTATGTTTTCATTCGTCACATGATATTAGTTCTGCTTGGAGCATCAATTTATTTTGTTAGAATTTTCTTGCTGTTATTAAGAATAATGTTTGGCATATTTTATTTCAATAAAAGTGGCATTGATAGCCTTTGCCATGCTTATTTTGCAAGTCTACATGTTGCTGTTTGAAAACAGAAAGTTCACCGTTGTTGCAAAAATTCCCTAGAAAAGTCAGAATGTGATAAAATGTTGAAACTTTTTGCATAATAAGCTCTGATAAATTTTCTACAGTTTGGTATAGTTTCATAATTTTTGGAGTTGAATAAGTATTGATACTCTTGCATCCTTTACAGACTGTACTGTTTTGGCAGATTGGTGTTATGTTTGCATTGTTTGCATATGTTTGCTTGTTTAATGATTCTATTTGAGGATAGGAGTATTAAATATGCAGAGGCATTTAGTATGCAATGTTGAATAATAATTTTAATGATTTTCTAAAGTAGAGAATGATAAGGTTTTTGCATTGGTTTACACTAACTTATCTCATGAGTTCTTGTTGAGTTTTGTGTGGATGAAGCTTTTGAGATTTAGGAAAACTGTGATATGAGAGGAATTAAGGAGACACAAAAGCTCAAGCTTGGCGATGCCCAAGGCACCCCAAGATAATATTTTAAGAAGTCTCAAGCATCTAAACTTGGGGATGCCCCGGTTGGCATCCCACCTTTCTTCTTCAACAATTATCGGTTAGTATAGGTTGAGACTAAGTTTTTGCTTCTTCACATGATGTGTGCTATTCTGGGATTGTCATTTTATTTTGTTTTCCTTTGTATTTTAATAAAATACATAGATCTGAAAGTTTTTAAATAAAATAGAGTCCTCAAATAGTTGCCAGGGAGGCTAAGTAAGCGGCACTCACATCCCGTCAACGAAGCTCTTTTCTAAGGAATTGCTCTTGTGCTTCACTTATATCCTATGAGTAAATTGTCGAATAAATTGAATGTCATGAAGTTGAAATCATATCATGCCTAGTGGTAGCTTCACATTGGGTTTAGAAAGTGAATCTTATGAGGCTTGAAAATCACAATATTGGTCATCAAGCAATTCACGAACAATTATAAGGAAGAGAACTTTCACATGCAAATACACTATCCTGGAAATCTTTTATGATTGTGAGACCCCATCAAAATATTATATGCCAAAATTGTTGACATTGGACAAGGAAGATAACGTAATGATTTATGTTTTTTCATATTCACATACAAGTTATATTGTCATAGATCCTTCAACATGTGGTGCTTTCCCCCCATCTTTGCTAGCCAAAAATTCCGCACCAAGTAGAGATACTACTTGTGCATCCAAAAACCCTTAAACCCAAGAGTCCACCATACCTACCTAGGGATTGAATAAGATCCTTCAAGTAAGTTGTCATCGGTGCAATAAGGCAATAAAAATTGCTTCTAAAAGTGTTAGATCATTTAGTGTAAGAGAAAATTGAGTGCTGTATGAACTTGTGATGGCAAAGAATAAAAGCAACAGACGGCATAATAAAGGTTGCTATCATAAGGGGAAACATAACGTCACGGTCGTTTGCACTAAGGGGTTGTGCATACAAACAAATAAGCGCATGGCAACCTATGCTTCCCTCTGCGAAGGGCCTATCTTTTACTTTTCAGTATTTACTTTTATGCAAAGAGTCAAAGTTTTTCTCTCCATTCCTTTTTATTTTTCTCTTTTGGCAAGCATCATTTGGTGAGGAAAGATCTAGGCACATATGCCCAGTTGAATATGGGTAGCACGAGTTATTATTGTTGAAATCACCCTTGAGGTGAATACATTGGGAGGCAAAACAATAAGCCCCTATCTTTCTATGTGTCCGGTTGAAACGTTTTGCTCATGTGTACGCGGTGAGTGTTAGCAATCATAGAAGACTATATGATGGTTGAGTATGTGAAGCTCTTACTTAAACTCGGTTGAATAAGTTGAATTGCAATTGCTTGTTGACTGAGAATATAAATTGTTGGGTTTCAAGAGAATTCATCGTTCAAACCTTAACATGTGAATTAGTTGCTACTTTAACATGAGAAATTTTATAAGAAAGAATTGTTGTTATGATGCTAGGAAAAGTGAATGAAATTATCATTGATCAAACTTATGCACTTTGCTAGCATTCACACTTCATAAATTATTTCTTTTATCATTCACCTACTCGCGGACGAGTAGGAATTAAGCTTGGGGATGCTGATACGTCTTCAACGTATCTATAATTTATGAAGTATTCATGTTGTTATTTTATCATTCTTGGATTACAATCATTTTATAGCAACTTTATATCATTTTTTGGGACTAACCTATTGACCCAGTGCGTAGTGCCACTTGCTATTTTTTGCTTGTTTTTTACATCGCAGGAAATCAATATCAAACGGAGTCCAAACACCGCAAAACTTTTTGTAGATTTTTTATGGACCAGAAATCCACCAATGGGCCAGAGAAGCACCTGGGGGAAGCCCCGAGGGTGGCACAACCTACCAGGGCCCAGGCGCACCCAAGTGGGTTGTGCCCACCTCGGTGGCCTGCCGCACCCCCTCCTTACCCTATAAATTCACAAATATTCCAAAAACCCTCGGGGTTAACCTAGATCAGAAGTTCCGCCACCGCAAGGCTCTGTAGCCACCGAAAACCAATCTAGACCCGTTCCGGCACCCTGTCGGAGGGGGGAATCATCTCCAGTGGCCATCTTCATCATCCCGGCGGCCACCGCGATGAGGAGGGAGTATTCCACCCTCGGGGCCGATGATTTGTACCAGTAGCTATGTGTTTAATCTCTCTCTCTCTCTCTCTTGTTCTTGAGATGTCACGATCATGATGTATCACGGGCTTTGTTAATATAGTCGGATCATATGGTGTTTTCCCCTCTCTATCTCGTTGTGATGAATTGAGTTTTTCCCTTTGAGATTTCGTTGTTATCGGATTGAATACTTTTATAGATTTGAGAACACTTGATATATGTCCTGCAGTTGAATACTCATGGTGACAATGCGGTATCGTATTGATTCCCTTGATATATGTTTTGGCACTCAACTCGCGGATTCCCGAGGTTACATTGGGGTAATCTATGCATAGGGGTTGATGCACGTTCTTGTCTTTGGTTCTCCGGTAGAAATCTTGGGGCACTCTTTGAAGTACTTTGTGTTGGATTGAGTATTATGAATATGAATTTTCCTTGGTGTTATTTTAGTACGAACTCTTGATGGATCGATCAGAAAGAATAGCTTCGTGTTATTTTAGTACGAACACTAGGATAGATTGATCGGAAAGAATAGCTTTGAGGTGGTTTCGTACCCTACAAACAATACTGTCTTATGTTCTCTGCTAGATAGGAACTTTTGAGTGATTCTTCGTTGCACGTTGAGGGGTGGTTATATGATCCGATTATATTAGCACTATTGAGAGATTGCACTAGTGAAAGTACGGACCCTAGGCCTTGTTTATAAGCATTGCAATACTGTTTTTGTGGCTGTTTACTATTTGCTCCCTTGCTGTTTTTATTTATTCAGATTATAAAAATATATTTCAACCATCCATATTGTCGGATTTCGGGTTCTGGCAAACCCTTGAGGTTTGAACACTGGGGTGCGCACGAAGATGTCTCTCTCCCTAGCTTGCTCTCGCAACGATCGTAAGGCCTAGCTCGACGAACCCAAAGAACGAGAGACATGAGAGTTTATAATGGTTCGGGCCACCGATGTATTGTAATACCCTACTCCACTTTGGTGTGGTGGATTTCCTCTTGGGCTGAGGATGAATAGTTAAAAGGGAAGAACAGCCTCCTGAGGAGAGGTGCTCTTGTGCTTGGTGAACTTGTGTGTGGCTATGGATGGAATGGCTCCGATCCAAGATGAGGTGCCTCCTATGGTGGGGGCTAGTCCTATTTATAGAGGCCCTGGTCCTCTTCCCAAATATTGAGCGGGTAGGGATGCCACAATGGCCAAATTCGAAGGGAGACAACCAGTACAATTTATCCTGACTAAAGGTGGTCTTTGCCTGCCAAAGGCTCTGGTGGGGACGCCGTCTTGGGCCCCGCGGTGACCTCCGTCCTGCCGTCCTGCTGGTCTTGGTCTTGTTGCACCGATATGGAAACCTTTGCCTGATGCCTCGGGACTCCTTGCATGTGCTTGCCTCTTTAGCACCAAGGAGGAAACAAGGACACTGCGCGCGCTGGCGCCCGCCTGGTGCCAGTCGTCATGGCTTGCGTCACAGGGACCTCGCGAGGTGCTCCTTGCCTTGATGTCTCCGCCCCTCGCAAGCCGGCCTGGTGAGGCTGTCCCCGAGGAGGTCTTGCGACGTCCGCCTCGCAAGGCTTGGCCCCTCGCGAGGGTCTTGGGTGTTTGCTGGTGAAGATGGGCCATACAGGGCCTCTAGTGGAGCCACGTCATGGGCCGCAGGCACGCAAGTCTGGGGACACCCGTTCCCAGGACACCGACAGTAGCCCCCAGGCCCAAGGCGCGCTCGTACTTGGCTTCGAGGCGAAGCCAAAGGGCAAGTGCGGAGCGCCACGGGCCCAACAGCCTGCGGCCCCGCTTGACGCGTGGCGATTGATTGGACGTGGGCGTCTCCGCTTCCCCATGCTGCCTCGGCAACTACCCGAATTGACGAGTACCTGCGGCATGAAGAGAAAAATCATCATTGCCTATGATCGTGGGGATCGCCGGTTGGCCTTCTCCCGCAATAAATGACGAGGGGGCGGAGCCCCCGTCGCTCATTTCTTCCTGCTCCACTCGCTTCTTCTCCCTTGCTTCGTTTCTAGTAGCGACACAGATGGCACCGATACGGAGGTTCTCGGCCGTAGAGAAGGGAAAAAAACCCCGCGACGAGCCTGGGCCACTTCCGCCCGAAGAAGAGGCCCGGCCACCGCCGTGACGTAGTCGTGAGGCCGGAGGTGTCGAGGCCTTGGTGCGAGCGGCCTCCTCCCGGGTGCCCGCTGCCTCTGTATGCCCAAGCTGAGGGCTCCGGAGGGAGAGGCGGCGAGCGCCGCCGCCCGTGCCGTGGCAGTGGTCGCCGCGCCGTGGTGACGCACGCCGTCGCCCTTGGAGTCCACGCCGTGGATTCCTTGCGCGAACTCGTGATGTGGGTGGCGATGCCTCCGCGCACTTGGATTCGCTTTCTGCAGTTCTTCTCCGCCGAGATGCTGTCGGGGGCCCCCTCGAGCTTTTGCTACAGCACGCCGACTGCGACGCCCCGGCGACTGGAGCGGAGGTTGAAGCCGTCTCCCCAAGCAAGATCTTCATGACCCGCGGCTGGGTCGAGGTTGCTCGGGTCTGCCATGCGGAAGGCGCCCTCGCCATCCACTTTGAGTATGATGGCGCCTCCACCATGTTCTTCAAGATCTTCGACGAGGAAGGCCGCCGCCTGGAGTGCTGCCCCGGAGGGGGTCGTCGAGGCGGCGCAGCGGCCATTGACGAGCTTGCCGCTGGCCTCGCCAGCAACCCCCCTCGTAGCAGCGGTGGCGCTTGGGAGTCCAGCGACTCCCCCGTGCCCTACGAGACTCCAGAGACGAGCGACGACAGCTACGTGCCCCCGAGCTCTCGCCGGGCCCAGAGCAAGGCCGCAGCGCCCGGCCTCCGCCATCGCTGATCTGGATGGGGTTGGCGCCGGCCTCCCGTGGCCCACTGTTGATGATGGCGTCGGCCGAGCTGGCGCGTGTAGAGAGGGCTCCTAGAAGCTCCCTTCTTTTGTTCCCTGCGAGGAATTAAGATGGACCCCGCGGGGGCTTGTAAAGGGTCTGTAATGTCTTTTGTTGATATTTATCCTTATTATGAAAATTTGCGAATGCATGTCTTGTTTAGGCTCGGTCTCCCCTTTCCAACCCCGCGGCAGCTTGGTGCTCTACGCCGACAAGTCCCCGTCCCCAGGCAGGCTGCAGCCGTCGCTGGTATGCCAGGTCGCGATGCCGTGGTCAAGGCCAAGAGGTGAGCGGCCCGAGGTCCAGTAAGAGATCCTCAGGCGCGATGCTCAAGAGGTCCCCCTTAGCGCGCAAGCAGCCACCGAGAGGTAGGAAAGGGAGGTGACATCGCCGTAACAAGGCTCCGACAAGTAAGAGTCCTACGCCGCAGTGCTTTGATCGACCCGGGCGCGAAACTTATCTTGGCAGTCGAGAGTCGGTTCCTTGTGCCGTGCCAGATTCGTGCGTCGACGGCTGGAGTGGAGCCAGGTTAGGCCCTTGCAAGCCTCCCCCTCTTCTCCACGCTCTCATGTGTACTCTACGTCCTCAGGTCACGGCCCTCGAGCGAGCTCAGCCGTTGCTGGTATGCCAGGTCGTGATGCCGTGGTCAAGGCCAGGGGGTGAGGGCTGGAGAGCCAGTAAGAGCTCCTGAGTCGCGATGCTCAGGAGCCCCCCTTTTAACGCGCAAGCGAATCGCATGGGAGAAGCGGGAGCCCGTGGTACCGCCTGCTGCCGTCCTCAGGAGGTCCCTGCAAGTTAGCGCGAGGAGGGACACAGATTGCCACTACGATTGCCGGTCTTCCACTGGTCACTCAGCAGGAGGATGAAGGCACTGAGGGCCTGGTGAGTTGATGTGCGCGGGGCGTGCCGCGAGTCAGAGCTTGACCGCTCAGATTTGTTGACGTTGCAGGGACGGACCCGAGCACAACCGTCGTGCTAGCGTGAGTAGCTCCCGTGGTGGGTGACAATCAAGCAGGTGATAACCATAGATAGATTATGCATGGAAAGCGAACTAGCTTAGGTAAATGCAAGAACGATACATTCCGCCTGGTCGGACCCTAACCCGGCGGCCTGGGGATGATGCTGCCCGAGGGGCGCCCCCAGCAGAGTAATCTAAAGACGTAAAAGGATACATGCCGCAGGGACAGGCCCACGCGGCCTGGGAATGATGCAGCCCGGGGGGTGCTCCCAGTTGAATAAACTTGGAAAATGTCACATGGTTCCATTGTCGAAGGGATGTTGGGGTAGCTGAAGATGCGTGGCGAAGGGGTTGCTCCTCATGAGCCACCGAGGCCCTGAGCCTCGGAAGGCTCTGGGGGTCCAAGCGGCTCCTTGAGGACCGTCTCCTTCTCTGCCAGAACTGCGTGATGCCTGGCCTCCTGAGCCGCCAGGACGCACCGCAGGTTGCACTGGAAGGCGGCTGCCATGCTCGACAGGCTGAATGGCATGCGAACATAGCTGTGAGGTGGGCCCTCGCAATGTCCCACGCGCGAAGGCCAGAAATGCTCCTGAGATGCGGCCCTGTTGAGCCCTGGGATGTCGACGCAAACGCGCAGCCCGCCATCCTCACCTGGATGGGGAGCTGCGCCAAGTGGGCGGCGGTCGCCGCGCATGGCTCTTGCATCATGTAGCTCCTGAGTGGTCTTGGCGATGAACTCCTGAGCGCCGGGCACTCCTCGCTCGGTGTCCTCCTGAGGGAAACGTGCTGCAAAGCACGCCTCCATGTGGTGCCCGAGCGCCTCCCTCGTGATGTTGGCTAAGTCTGAGGCCCTTGAGAAGAGAGCCCCCGAGCCCTGCCCGAGGAGGGCGCCGGGCTCGCCTTCCTATGCAAGGGAGGGAGGCGCCCCAGGCGCGGGCGCCGATCCTGATGTCCCACCGCTAGAGGCGCCGCTCCCTTGAGGCCCTGTGCGGAGTAGTTGCTTCTTCTTCTTGGGGATGGCCTCAGGAGGGTACTATGCACCATTGTTGTCGGGGTGTTCGATTGCTGTCGCTTGGAAGGTGCACTCGAGGGAGCACACCGCATCTTTTTCTTCTCAGGGGACTGTGATGATCCCGCCGCTCCCAGGCGTCTTGAGGATGTTGTAGCCGTGGTGAGTTACCGCCATGAACTTGGCTAGGGCCGGATACCCGAGGATGGCATTGTACGGCAGACGGATGTGAGCGATGCCGAACTCGATGAGCTCGGTGCGGTAGTTGTTGCGCTGTCCGAAGGTGACAGGGAGGCGGACCTGCCCTATCGGGGTGGTGGAGCCGTCGGTTACTCTGAGAAGGGCTTGGTGGGCCGAAATTGATCGTATGGCACTTGAAGGCTGTCGAATGTCTCAACGGACAGGACATTGAGCCCTACGCCGCCGTCGATGAGAGTCTTGGTGACTTATACGTTGCTGATGACGGGTGAGCAGAGCATCGGGAGGGCGCCAGCGGTGGCCGCGCACTTGAGCTAGTCCACCGAGCTGAAAGTGATGGCACACTTGGACCACCTAAGCGGGCGCGTGGCTGCTACCTCTTGAGCACTGCGTTGGTTTTCCCTTGAAGAGGAAAGGGTGCTGCAGTAAAGCAGCGTAAGTATTTCCCTCAGTTTTTGAGAACCAAGGTATCAATCCAGTAGGAGGCCACGCACGAGTCCCTCGCACCTACACAAACAAATAAATCCTCGCAACCAACACGATAAGGGGCTGTCAATCCCTACACGGTCACTTACGAGAGTGAGATCTGATAGATATGATAAGATAATATTTTTGGTATTTTTATGATAAAGATGCAAAGTAAAATACAAGGCAATAAAAATAACTAAGTGTTGAAAGATTAATATGATGGAAAATAGACCCGGGGGCCATAGGTTTCACTAGTGGCTTCTCTCGAGAGCATAAGTATTATGGTGGGTGAACAAATTACTGTTGAGCAATTGATAGAATTGAGCATAATTATGAGAATATCTAGGTATGATCATGTATATAGGCATCACGTCCGAGACAAGTAGACCGACTCCTGCCTGCATCTACTACTATTACTCCACACATCGACCGCTATCCAGCATGCATCTAGAGTATTAAGTTCATAAGAACAGAGTAACGCCTTAAGTAAGATGACATGATGTAGAGGGATAAACTCATGCAATATGATATAAACCCCATCTTGTTATCCTCGATGGCAACAATACAATATGTGCCTTGCTGCCCCTACTGTCACTGGGAAAGGACACCGCAAGATTGAACCCAAAGCTAAGCACTTCTCCCATTGCAAGAAAGATCAATCTAGTAGGCCAAACCAAACTGATAATTCGAAGAAACTTGCAAAGATAACCAATCATACATAAAAGAATTCAGAGGAGATTCAAATATTGTTCATAGATAAACTTGATCATAAACCCACAATTCATCGGTCTCAACAAACACACCGCAAAAGAAGATTACATCGAATAGATCTCCACGAGAGAGGGGGAGAACATTGTATCGAGATCCAAAAAGAGAGAAGAAGCCATCTAGCTAATAACTATGGA
Organism: Triticum aestivum; assembly: GCF_018294505.1. Taxonomy (NCBI): domain Eukaryota; kingdom Viridiplantae; phylum Streptophyta; class Magnoliopsida; order Poales; family Poaceae; genus Triticum; species Triticum aestivum. Next base: position 343,265,568 of record NC_057811.1, read on the forward strand.
CCCGAAGGTCTGAGGTAAACTACTCACACATCATCGGAGAGGCTATGGTGTTGATGTAGAAGCCCTCCGTGATCGATGCCCCCTTCGGCGGAGCTCCAGAACAGGCCCCAAGATGGGATCTCATGGGTACAGAAGGTTGCGGTGGTGGAATTAGGTTTTTGGCTCTGTATCTGGTAGTTTGGGGTACGTAAGTATATATAGGAGGAAGGAGTATGTCGGTGGAGCAACATGGGGCCCACGAGGGTGGAGGGCGCGCCTGGGGGGTAGGCGCGCCCCCCTACCTCGTGCCCTCCTGGTTGATGTCTTGACGTAGGGTCCAAGTCCTCTAGATCACGTTCGTTCCGAAAATCACGTTCCCGAAGGTTTCATTCCGTTTGGACTCCGTTTGATATTCTTTTTCTGCGAAACTCTGAAATAGGCAAAAAACAGCAATTCTGGGCTGGGCCTCCGGTTAATAGGTTAGTCCCAAAGATAATATAAAAGTGTATAATAAAGCCCAATAATGTCCAAAACAGAATATAATATAGCATGGAACAATAAAAAATTATAGATACGTTGGAGACGTATCAAGCATCCCCAAGCTTAATTCTTGCTAGTCCTCGAGTAGGTAAATGATAAAAACAGAATTTTTGATGTGGAATGCTACTAGGCATAATTTCAATGTAATTCTTCTTAATTGTGGTATGAATATTTAGATCCGAAAGATTCAAGATAAAAGTTCAATATTGACATAAAATAATAATACTTCAAGCATACTAACTAAGCAATTATGTCCTCTCAAAATAACATGGCCAAAGAAAGTTCATCCCTACAAAATTATATAGTTTAGTCATGCTCCATTTTTGTCACCCAAGAATGCTCTCATTATGCACAACCCCGATGACAAGCCAAGAAATTGTTTCATACTTTAGTAATCTCAAACTTTTTCAACCTTCGCGCAATACATGAGCGTGAGCCATGGATATAGCACTATGGGTGGAATAGAATATAATGATGGGGTTATGTGGAGAAGACAAAAAAGGGAGAAAGTCTCACATCAACGCGGCTAATCAATGAGCTATGGAGATGCCCATCGATTGATGTTAATGCAAGGATTAGGGATTGCCATGCAACGGGTGCACTAGAGCTATAAATATATGAAAGCTCAACAAGAGGAACTAAGTGGGTGTGCATCCAACTTGCTTGCTCACGAAGACCTAGGGCATTTGAGGAAGCCCATTGTTGGAATATACAAGCCAAGTTCTATAATGAAAAATTCCCACTAGTATATGAAAGTGACAAAACAAGAGACTCTCTATCATGAAGATTATGGTGCTACTTTGAAGCACAAGTGTGGTAAAAAGGATAGTAACATTGTCCCTTCTCTCTTTTTCTCTCATTTTTTTGGGCCTTCTTTTTTTTTATCGCCTTTCTCCTTTTTTTTATTTTTCCTCACTTGGGACAATGCTCTAGAAAATGATGATCATCACACTTCTATTTATTTACAACTCAGTGATTACAACTCGATACTAGAACAAAGTATGACTCTATATGAATGCCTCCGGCGGTGTACCGGGATATGCAATGAACCAAGACTGACATGTATGAAAGAATTATGAATGGTGGCTTTGCCACAAATACTATGTCAACTACATGATCATGCAAAACAATATGACAATGATGAACGTGTCATGATAAACGGAACGGTGGAAAGTTGCATGGCAATATATCTCGGAATGGCTATGGAAATGCCACAATAGGTAGGTATGGTGGCTGTTTTGAGGAAGATATAAGGAGGTTTATGTGTGAAAGAGCGTATCATATCACGGGGTTTGGATGCACCGGCGAAGTTTGCACCAACTCTCAATGTGAGAAAGGGCAATGCATGGTACCGAAGAGGCTAGCAATGATGGAAATGTGAGAGTGCGTATAATCCATGGAATCAACATTAATCACAAAGAACTCACATACTTATTGCAAAAATCTACAAGTCATCAAAAACCAAGCACTACGCGCATGCTCCTAGGGGGATAGATTGGTAGGAAAAGACCATCGCTCGTCCCCGACCGCCACTCATAAGGAGGACAATCAAAGAACACCTCATGTTTCAAATTTGTTACATAACATTTACCATACGTGCATGCTATGGGACTTGCAAACTTCAACACAAGTATTTCTCAAATTCACAACTACTCAACTAGCACAACTTTGATATCACTACCTCCATGTCTCAAAACAATCATCAAGCATCAAACTTCTCTTAGTATTTAACACACTCATAAGGAAGGTTTTACTAGTCTTGAATACCTAGCATATTAGGATTATTTAAGCAAATTACCATGCTGTTTAAGACTCTCAAAATAATGTAAGTGAAGCATGAGAGAATAATAGTTTCTATAAAACAAAACCACCACCGTGCTCTAAAAGATATAAGTGAAGTACTAGAGTATTCTAATAATTTCCGAATCATGTGTGTCTCTCTCAAAAGGTGTGTACAGCAAAGATGATTGTGGTAAACTAAAAAACAAAGACTCAAATCATACAAGACGCTCCAAGCAAAACACATATCATGTGGTGAATAAAAATATAGCTCCAAGTAAAGTTACCGATGGAAGTAGACGAAAGAGGGGATGCCTTCCGGGGCATCCCCAAGCCTTGTCTTTTAGGTGTCCTTAGATTATCTTGGGGTACCTTGTGCATCCCCAAGCTTAGGCTCTTGCCACTCCTTGTTCCATAATCCATCAAATCTTTCACCCAAAACTTGAAAACTTCACAACACAAAACTCAGCAGAAAATCTCGTGAGCTCCGTTAGCGAAACAAAACCAAAGACCACTTCAAGGTACTGTAATGAACTCATTCTTTATTTATATTGGTGTTAAACCTACTGTATTCCAACTTCTCTATGGTTTATAAACTCTTTTACTAGCCATAGATTCATCAAAATAAGCAAACAACACACGAAAAACAGAATCTGTCAAAAACAGAACAGTCCGTAGTAATCTGTAACTAACGCAAACTTCTGAAACTCCAAAAACTCTACCAAAATAGGAAGACCTGGAAAATTTGTTTATTGATCAGCAGCAATTGGAATCAATATTTTATCACGTTCTGGTGATTTTTAACAATTATTTTCGTGAACAGAAAGTTTCTGGAATTTTCAGCAAGATCAAATAACTATCATCCAAGAAGATCCTATAGGTTAAACTTGGCACAAACACTAATTAAAACATAAAAGGAAATCTAACCAGAGGCTAGATCAAAGATTTATTCCTAAACAGAAGCAAAAAGCAAAAAACTAAAAAAATAAAATTGGGTTGCCTCCAAACAAGCGCTATCGTTTAACGCCCCTAGCTAGGCATAATAGCAAGGATAGATCTAGGTATTGCCATCTTTGGTAGGCAATTCTTTAATGAGACATCTATCATCCTTAGGAGTTTCTTTATTTTTTTGATTATCAAACTTCTAGGCACATAATCGAAAAATTCATTAGTAGCAAATGGTTCCTTAATGATAGCAAAATGATTGGGATGAATACTTATAGATTTGAGATTTGCAGTTTCCTTACTAGAGGATTCACCCTTATTTTTAGGAACATACATAAGCTTGGTAATTTTAGTTGGAGGACTTGGAGTATTCTTTACAGAAGAAAAAGCGGTTCCCAAGTTGGTAATGATACCCTCAAGTTTATCTATTCTAGTGGAATCCTGATTTATTCTCTCATTAACTATGGGTTCCTTCTCCTTAATATTTTTCAAAGTGACTTCCACTTTAGATCCATATTGGGTAATTTGGTTGTGGATATTTTCATCCAAATTTTCAATTAACTCTACGGTAGCAACTTTATTTTCAATAATTTCAAGTCTTTGCATTACATGCTCCAAAGTTAACATAGTTCCATTAACCAAAAGAGGTGGTGAGACAAACAAATCTATCATAGCATTATAAGAATCAAAATTATGGCTACCCAAGAAATTCCCTCCGGTAATGGTATCAAGGATATATCTGTACCAAGGGGTAGCTCCTACATAAAAATTGCGGAGAAGAACGAAAGTAGATTGCTTCCTGGTAGATCTATTTTGAGCATTGCAAATCCTATACTAAGCGTCTTTCAGATTTTCTCCTTGTCTTTGCTTGAAGTGAAAGACTTCAAACTCAGGGGACAACGGAGTAGATAAGGGACTAGCCATAACGACAAGCAAACGGAAAAGAGGCGAACGGAAAAGAGAGGGCAAATAAAACGACAACGGTGAAGTGGGGGAGAGGAAAACGAGAGGCAAATGGCAAATAATGTAATGCGGGAGATAAGGGTTTGTGATGGGTACTTGGTATGTTGACTTTTGCGTAGACTCCCCGGCAACGGCGCCAGAAATCCTTCTTGCTACCTCTTGAGCACTGCGTTGGTTTTCCCTTGAAGAGGAAAGGGTGATGCAGTAAAGCAGCGTAAGTATTTCCCTCAGTTTTTGAGAACCAAGGTATCAATCCAGTAGGAGGCCACGCACGAGTCCCTCGCACCTACACAAACAAATAAATCCTCGCAACCAACGCGATAAGGGGTTGTCAATCCCTACACAGTCACTTACGAGAGTGAGATCTGATAGATATGATAAGATAATATTTTTGGTATTTTTATGATAAAGATGCAAAGTAAAATAGAAGGCAATAAAAATAACTAAGTGTTGAAAGATTAATATGATGGAAAATAGACCTGGGGGCCATAGGTTCACTAGTGGCTTCTCTCGAGAGCATAAGTATTACGGTGGGTGAACAAATTACTGTTGAGCAATTGATAGAATTGAGCATAATTATGAGAATATCTAGCTATGATCATGTATATAGGCATCACGCCCGAGACAAGTAGACCGACTCCTGCCTGCATCTACTACTATTACTCCACACATCGACCGCTATCTAGCATGCATCTAGAGTATTAAGTTCATAAGAACAAAGTAACGCCTTAAGTAAGATGACATGATGTAGAGGGATAAACTCATGCAATATGATATAAACCCCATCTTGTTATCCTCGATGGCAACAATACAATACGTGCCTTGCTGCCCTTACTGTCACTGGGAAAGGACACCCCAAGATTGAACCCAAAGCTAAACACTTCTCCCATTGCAAGAAAGATCAATCTTAGGCCAAACCAAACTGATAATTCAAAGAGACTTGCAAAGATAACCAATCATACATAAAAGAATTCAGAGGAGATTCAAATATTGTTCATAGATAAACTTGATCATAAATCCACAACTCATTGGTCTCAACAAACACACCGCAAAAGAAGATTACATCGAATAGATCTCCACGAGAGAGGGGGAGAACATTGTATTGAGATCCAAAAAGAGAGTAGAAGCCATCTAGCTAATAACTATGGACCCGAAGGTCTGAGGTAAACTACTCACACATCATCAGAGAGGCTATGGTGTTGATGTAGAAGCCCTCCGTGATCGATGCCCCCTCCGGCGGAGCTCCGGAACAGGCCCCAAGATGGAATCTCACGGGTACAGAAGGTTGCGGCGGTGGAATTAGGTTTTTGGCTCTATATCTGGTAGTTTGGGGGTACGTAGGTATATATATAGGAGGAAGGAGTACGTTAGTGGTGCAACGTGGGGCCCACGAGGGTGGAGGGCGCGCCTGGGGGGTAGGCGCGCCCCCCTACCTCGTGCCCTCCTGGTTAATGTCTTGACATAGGGTCCAAGTCCTATGGATCACGTTCGTTCCGAAAATCACGTTCCCGAAGGTTTCATTCCGTTTGGACTCCGTTTGATATTCTTTTTCTGCGAAACTCTGAAATAGGCAAAAAAAACAGCAATTCTGGGCTGGGCCTCCGGTTAATAGGTTAGTCCCAAAAATAATATAAAAGTGTATAATAAAGCCCAATAATGTCCAAAACAGAATATAATATAGCATGGAACAATCAAAAATTATAGATACGTTGGAGACGTATCAGTGGCTTCGAGCCTGGGAAGGGCTGTGTTCACCTCGCGAGGAAACTGCTTGAAGATACGCCGAGAGGCTGGGGCCTGAGCTCCGCCCAAGATGCAGACGATAGCACGCGTTCCTGGAAGCCCCCAGCCCCCTCGTCCTGATGGTGGTCGTCGTTCCTTCTTGGTGGTGGCGGCAGCGGAGGAAGACCAGCGTTGCCTTGAGGGTGGTCCTCGCGAGGCTGATCCCTCTAGGTGCCCTCACAAGGCTGGTCCTGCCAGCGGTCCTCGCGAGGCCGGTCGCGCCACTCCTGGCGAGGGCCGCGATCATCCCAGCGTCCTCCACCTCGGCCGTAGCCCCGGTCGTTGCGCTCGGGGCGTCGACCGAAGCGTCCATCTCGAATGGCCCTGAGCTCTTGACAGTCGTTGGTGTTGTGGGTGTGCATGTTGTGGAAGGCGCAGAACAGTCGGCTTCTTTTGGATGACTCGGGATGGTCCCGGCCGCGCTTCGTATACGGCTCCGCCGTGAGCACGGCAACCCCCTTGCGCTTCACGTCCTTGTCCTTGGCATTCTTCTCCTCGGGGTCGGTAGCAGGGAGCTCGAGGCGGGAAAGGCGCCCCTCCTCAGCTCTTGCGCACTTGGTCGCCAGGGTGAACATCTCCAAAGTTGTGCATAGCTCCTCGTGGATGACGAGCTCCTCCTTAATCTTGACATCGCGGACGCCATCAGAAAACGCCTAAATGATGGCCTCATCTGTCACCTTGGGGATCTTGAGGCGGACGCTGTTGAAGCGCTGGATGTACTTCTGCAGGGTCTCTCCTGGTTGCTGCGTGATGCGGCGTAGGTCACCCGCGGCCGGGGGGCGGTCGCGAGTGCCCTGGAAGTTGGCGACGAAGCGGTCGCGCATCTTGCCCCAGGAGGAGATCGAGCCCGGGGGCAGGTTCAGGGGCCATGAGCGAGCACCATCCGTGAGAGCCATGGGGAACCAGTTCGCCATGACTTTCTCGTCGCCGTTGGCCGCCTCGATGCTCAGCTCGTAGAGCTGCAAGAACTCCGTAGGGTCGGGGGTGTCGTTGTAGCGAGGAGGCAGGTCTGGCTTGAACTTGCCCGGCCAGGCGACGCTACGCATCTCAGGAGTGAAGGTGCGATAGCCTGCCGTGGCCACCGGGGCCCTTTGCTAATGCGGAGCCTGCCCTTGATGCCCACGCACCGCCGACGCAGGCGGTGCACGGTCTTGTCGTGGTGGCGCTGAGAGCGCGGGAGCATTCTCTTGTAGCCGGGGAACTTCTTGGCAGCTTCCTTCCTCTCGCGTGGGCGCCCGACGCTGTGGGTCGCGCCGGGGGGCCGCGCACCTCGGCGCCAAGGCGCCGTCTTGGTGCATGGGTGGTGGAGGCGCTCCGTGAGCCACGTCACCCGCAGCTAGCGGAGGGCGAGGCAGCGAGAGGGATGGCGCGGGGGAGCCCCCTGCGGCGCTGACGAGCTCGGCGATACGGTCCAGCCAATCCTCGTAGAGGTCATCGACTGGGCGGTAGCGCAGGAGCTCGCATGCCATGAGGCCTGCGCGTCCGTGGGAGCGCGACGAGCCGGCTGGGGTTAGCGACGGAGTGGCGGTGCAGCCATCCCGCTGCACAAAGGGGTGCAAACGATGAAGCTTGCTGCTCGTTTCCCGTCGGGCCAGTGGCGACGTTGGCGGCGGGCGACGGGGAATGACGGGGAGGCCCACCGTCAGGAGCTGTCTGAGCGATGCGGGTGGCAAGGGCAGCCCGGCGCTCAGCGTGGGCTCGACGAGTGTCCGCCATGGATGCGACGAAGCGATGGGACATAGATTAGTGGAAGGAAAGCTTCGGCGCACCCCTACCTGGCATGCCAAATGTCAGATTTCGGGTTCCGGCAAACCCTTGAGGCTCGAACACTGGGATGCGCACGAAGATCTCTCTCTCCCTAGCTTGCTCTCGCAACGATCGCAAGGCCTAGCTTGACGAACCTAAAGAACGAGAGACAGGAGAGTTTATACTGGTTTGGGCCATCGATGTGGTGTAATACCCTACTCCAGTGTGGTGTGGTGGATTGCCTCTTGGGCTGAGGATGAACAGTTACAAGGGAAGAACAGCCTCCTGAGGAGAGGTGCCCTTGTGCTTGGTGAACTTGTGTGTGGCTATGGATGGAATGGCTCCGATCCAAGATGAGGTGCCTCCTATGGTGGTGGCTAGTCCTATTTATAGAGGCCCTGGTCCTCTTCCCAAATATTGAGCGGGAAGGGATGCCATAACGGCCAAATTCGAAGGGAGACAACTAGTACAAGTTATCCTGACTAAAGGTTGTCTTCGCCTGCCAAAGGCTCTGGTGGTGACGCCGTCTTGGGCTCCACGGTGACCTCCGTCCTGTCGTCCTGCTGTTCTTGGTCTTGTTGCACCGATATGGAAACCTTTGCCTGATGCCTCGGGACTCCTCGCCTGCGCTTGCCTCTTTAGCATCAAAGAGGAAACGAGGACACTGCGCGCGCTGGCGCCCGCCTGGCGCCAGTCGTCATGGCTTGCGTCACAGGAACCTCGCGAGGTGCTCCTTGCCTTGATCTCTCCGCCCCTCGTGAGCCGGCCTGGTGAGGCTGTCCCCGAGGAGGTCTTGCGCCATCCGCCTCGCGAGGCTTGGCCCCTCGCGAGGGTCTTGGGTGTTTGCTGGTGAAGATGGGCCGTACAGGGCCGCTAGTGGAGCCACGCCGTGGGCCGCATGCAAGCAAGTCTGGGGACCCCCATTCCCAGGACGCCGACACATATTACACTTTTATCACCGTCTCTTCGCCGAACTAGTGCACCTATACAATTTGCCAATGTATTGGTTGTGTTGGGGACACAAGAGATTTCTTGTATTTGGTTGCAGGATCGTTTGAGAGAGACCATCTTCATCCTACACCTCTCACGGATTGATAAACCTTAGGTCATCCACTTGACGGAAAACTGCTACTGTCCTACAAAACGTTGCGCTTGGAGGCCCATCACGTGTCTACAAGAATAAAGTTGCGTAGTAGACATCATTGAGCTTGCTTATCACTCCTTGCTAGCCAAATATTTCGCACCAAGTAGAGATACTACTTATGCATCCAAACATCCCTTAACCAAGTTTTGCCATGAGAGTCCACCATACCTAGCTATGGATTGAGTAAGATCCTTCAAGTAAGTTGTCATCGGTGCAAGCAATAAAAATTGTTCTCTAAATATGTATGATCTATTAGTGTGAGGAAAATAAGCTTTATACGAACTTGTGATATAGAAGAAATAAAAGCAACAGACTACATAATAAAGTTCTTTATCACAAGCAGCAATATAAAGTGACGTTCTTTCGCACTAATATTTTGTGCATCCAACCATAAAAGCGCACGACAACCTCTGCTTCCCTCTGCGAAGGGCCTATCTTTTATTTACCCTCTACCTTAATACAAGAGTCATGGTGATCACCACCTATTCCTTTTTATACTTTTTGTTTTTGGCAAGCACTTTATGTAGGGGGAAGATCCAAATATTTATATCCACTCGGATGTAGATATTCATAAGCATTATTGTTGAAATTACCCTTGAGGTAAAAGGTTGGGAGGCAAAACCTTAAGCCCCTATCTTTCCCTGTGTCTGATTGAAACTTTGACCTCATAAGTATCGCTTGAGTGTAAGCCAGTGTGAAAGACTAAATGATAGTTGAGTATGTGAACTTTCTGAAAAGCTCTTATATTGACTCTTTCTTTCGTTATGATAAATTGCAATTGCTTCAATGACTGAGATCATAGTTTGTTTGTTTCCAATGAAGTTCTTGTTTCATACTTTACCTTGTGAACGAATTGTTAAATTAGCATAAGAAATTATATGAAAATATATGTTGATGTTCTAAAGATGATCATGATGCCTTCATGTCCGTCTTTTATTTTATCGACACCTCTATCTCAAAACATGTGGGCATGGTTATCGATCTCGTCTTTTACTTGAGGACAAGCGAGGTCTAAGCATGGGGCAGTTGATACGTCCATTTTTCATCATGTTTTTATATTGATATTTACTGCATTATGGGCTGTTATTACACTTTATAGTACAATAATTATGCCTTTTCTCTCTTATTTTACAAGGTTTACATAAAGAGGGAGAATGCCGGCAGCTGGAATTCTGGACTGGAAAGGGTGCAAATCTGAGAGACCTATTCTGCACAAATTCAAAAGTCCTAAAAATTCACAAAGAATTATTTTCGAATATATAAAAATATTGGGCGAAGAAAATACCATAGGGGACCCACCAGGTGGCCACAAGGGTGGGGGCGCGGCCTACCCCCTGGGCGCGCCTCCTTGGCTTGTGGCCCCCCTGGCAGGCCTCCGGTGCCACTCTTCTGCTATATGATGTCTTTTGACCTGAAAAAATCAAGAGGAAGCTTTCGGGACGAAGCGCCGTCGTCTCAAGAAGGAACTTGGGCAGAGCCAATCTAGGGCTCCGGTGGAGTTGTTCTGCCAAGGAAACTTCCCTCCCGGAGGGGGAAATCGAAGCCATAGTCATCACCAACGATCCTCTCATTAAGAGGGGGTCAATCTCCATGAACATCTTCACCAGCACCATCTCCTCTCAAACCCTAGTTCATCTCTTGTATTCGATCTTTGTCTCAAACCTCAGATTGGTACCTATGGGTTGATAGTAGTGTTGATTACTCCTTGTAGTTGATGCTAGTTGGTTTACTCGATGGAAGATCATATGTTCAGATCCTTAATGATATTTATTACTCCTCTGATTATGAACATGAATATGCTTTGAGTAGTTACGTTTGTTCCTAAGGACAAGGGAGAAGTCTTGTTATAAGTAATCATGTGAATTTGGTGTTCGTTCGATATTTTGATGAGATGTATGTTGTCTTTCCTCTAGTGGTGTTATGTAAACGTCGACTACATGACACTTCACCATTGTTTGGGCCTAGGGGGACGCATTGGGAAGTAATAAGTAGATGATGGGTTGCTAGAGTGACAGAAGCTTAAACCCTAGTATATGCGTTGCTTCGTAAGGGGCTGATTTGGATCCATATGTTTCATGCTATGGTTAGGTTTATCTTAATTGTTCTTTCATAGTTGTGGATGCTTGCGAGAGGATTTAATCATATGTGGGAGGCTTGTCCAAGTAAGGACAGGACCCAAGCACCGGTCCACCCACATATCAAATTATCAAAGTAACAAACCCGAATCATATGAGCATGATGAAAATTAGCTTGACAGTAATTCCCATGTGTCCTCAGGAGCGCTTTGCTTTATATAAGACTTCGTCCAGGCTTGTCCTTTGTTACAAAAAGGATTGGGCCACCTTGCTGCACCTTTGTTACACTTGTTACTTTTTACCCGTTACAAATTATCTTATCACAAAACTATCTGTTACCGATAATTTCAGTGCTTGCAGAGAATACCTTGCTGAAAACCGCCTGTCATTTCCTTCTGCTCCTCATTGGGTTCAACACTCTTACTTATCGAAAGGACTCGATAGATCCCCTATACTTGTGGGGCATCAGGCGCCGCCCTCCGGTGTTGTCAACATGGTCAACAACCGAGAGGAATAAGGAGATAATTGTACATGGCGAGGATGACAGTAGGGACCCACCAGGATCATGGCAGTAGGCAAGCAAGTGCCTCCTTTATGACAAGAAAAAATGGTTCCACCTGATGGTTTCCTGACATCTGGGTCGCACGCCACTATCAACGTAGTCAATAAGAGAGATAACTGTACAAGGAGCGGCTGACACCCGGGACCCAGCAGCTCGCCCAATATTATTTTTTGTTTTCGGGACGGAGCAGGGTATCAACTGGGTTGTGCGGGAGCTGTGGCCCGTCTAGCCCACGCTTTTATTTCATATATGTTTATGATGACCCACAAGTATAGGGGATCTATCTTAGTCCTTTCGATAAGTAAGAGTGTCGAACCCAATGAGGAGCAGAAGGAAATGAGAAGCAGTTTTCAGTAAGGTATTCTCTGCAAGCACTGAAATTATCGGTAACAGATAGTTTTGTGATAAGACAATTTGTAACGGGCAACAAGTAATGAAAGTAAATAAGGTGCAGCAAGATGGCCCAATCCTTTTTGTAGCAAAGGACAAGCCTGTACAAACTCTTATATGAAGGAAAACGCTCCCGAGGACACATGGAAATTATCGTCAAGCTAGTTTTCATCACGCTCATATGATTCGCGTTCGTTACTTTGATAATTTGATATGTGGGTGGACCGGTGCTTGGGTGCTGCCCTTTCTTGGACAAGCATCCCACATATGATTAACCCCTATTGCAAGTATCCACAACTACAAAAGAAGTATTAAGGTAAATCTAACCATAGCATGAAACGTATGGATCCAAATCAGCCCCTTACGAAGCAACTCATAAACTAGGGTTTAAGCTTCTGTCACTCTAGCAACCCATCATCTACTTATTACTTCCCAATGCCTTCCTCTAGGCCCAAACAATGGTGAAGTGTCATGTAGTCGACGTTCACATAACACCACTAGAGGAGAGACAACATACATCTCATCAAAATATCGAACGAATACCAAATTCACATGACTACTTATAACAAGACTTCTCCCATGTCCTCAGGAACAAACGTAACTACTCACAAATCATATTCATGTTCATAATCAGAGGGATATTAATATGCATAAAGGATCTGAACATATGATCTTCCACCAAATAAACAAACTAGCATCAACTACAAGGAGTAATCAACACTACTAGCAACCCACATGTACCAATCTGAGGTTTTGGGACAAAGATTGGATACAAGAGATGAACTAGGGTTTTAGGGGAGATGGTGCTGGTGAAGATGTTGATGGAGATTGACCCCCTCCCATTGAGAGGATCGTTGGTGATGACGATAGCGATGATTTCTCCCTCCCGGAGGGATGTTTCCCCGGCAGAACAGCTCCGCCGGAGCCCTAGATTCGTTCCTCCTCGTGGCGGTGGTGTTTCGTCCCGAACGCTTGCTTCTGATTTTTTTTCCAGGGTAAAAGACTTCATATAGCAGAAGATGGGCATCGGAGGCCTGCCAGGGGGCCCACGAGGCAGGGGGCACGCCCAGGGGGTAGGGCGCGCCCCCCACCCTCGTGGCCAGGGTGTGGGCCCCTCTGGTTGATTCTTTCTCCAGTATTTTTTATATATTCCAAAATGTGCCTCCGTGAAGTTTCAGGACTTTTGGAGTTGTGCAGAATAGGTCTCTAATATTTGCTCCTTTTCCAACCCAGAATTCCAGCTGCCGGCATTCTCCCTCTTCATGTAAACCTTGTAAAATAAGAGAGAATAGGCATAAGTATTGTGACATAATGTGTAGTAATAGCCCATAATGCAATAAATATCGACATAAAAGCATGATGCAAAATGGACGTATCAACTCCCCCAAGCTTAGACCTCGCTTGTCCTCAAGCGGAAGCCGATAATGAAAAATATGTCCACATGTTTAGAGATAGAGGTGTCGATAAAATAAAATACGGACATGAGGGCATCATGATCATTCTTATAACAGCAACATATATACATATTGTCATATGATTTCTTATGCTCAAGTAATAATCTATTCACAATGTAAAGTATGAATCAGAAACTTCATTGAGAACTAACAAACTATAATCTCAGTCATTGAAGCAATTGTAATTTATCATAACATCAGAAATAGTCAATATAAGAGCTTTTCAGCAATTCCACATACTCAACTATCATTTAGTCTTTCACAATTGCTAACACTCACGCAATACTTATGGTTATGGAGTTTCAACCAGACACCAAGAAAGATAAGGGCTTATAGTATTGCCTCCCAACCTTTTACCTCAAGGGTAATGTCAACAATAATAGTTCATGCTAACTTACATCCAATTGGATATATATATCAGGATCTTTCCAACACAATGTGCATGCCAAAGGATAAAATGTAAAAAGGAAAGGTGAAGATCACAATGACTCTTGTATAGGGTATAAGACAAGAATAAAAGATAGGCCCTTCGCAGAGGGAAGCAGAGGTTGTCATGTGCTTTTATAGTTGGATGCACAAAATCTTAATGCGAAAGAACGTCACTTTATATTGCCACTTGTGATATGGACCTTTATTATGCAGTCCATCGCTTTTATTTCTTCCACATCACAAGATCGTATAAAGCATATTTTCTCCACACTAATAAATCATACATATTAAGAGAGCAATTTTTATTGCATGCAACGATGACAACTTACTTGAAGGATCTTACTCAATCCATAGGTAGATATGGTGGACTCTCACGGCAAAAATGGGTTTAAGGATATTTGGAAGCACAAGTAGTATCTCTACTTGGTGAAAACAATTTTGCTAGCATGAGGGAGAAAGGCAAACTCAACATGTTGGATGATCCATGACAATATACTTTATTTCAGATATAAGAAAACATAACCCATTACGTTGTCTTCCTTGTCCAACATCAAATCTTTAGCATGTCATATTTTAATGAGTGCTCACAATCATAAAAGATGTCCAAGATAGTATATTTATATCTGAAAACCTCTCTTTCTTTATTGCTTCCTATTAATTGCAGCCATGACCAAAACTATATTTGTCAACTCTCAACAACTTTTATTCATCATACTCTTTATACGTGAAGTCATTACTCTCCATAAGATCAATATGATCTCTTTTATTTATTTTTATTCTTTCTTTTTCTAATATTCCCTCAAGATCATAGCAAGATAACCAAGCCCTTGACTCAAAACTAATCTTTATTATATATAGCTCACGGACTCGATTACATAGAGGGATCATAAAGAAAAACTCAAAACTAAATCATACTAAAACTTTATTCTACTAGATCAAGATATTACCAAAAGGATCAAACTAAGAAAAACGGTAAAGATAGGAGTGTGATGGTGATACGATACCGGGGCACCTCCCCCAAGCTTGGTAGTTGCCAAGGGGAGTGTCCATACCCATGTGATTATATCTCTTTCTTCGGAGGTGGTGGGGTGATATTCTTGGCGATGATGCCCCTCAAGATACGATTCTCCTCCTCGAGCTTGTTGACTTGCTGTTTGAGGTCCATTATTTCCTTATGGAGCTTACCCGTGACGGATAAGGCTCCTTTCACCCAAGGATGTTGCATAGCTGCGGGAGAACAAGTAACACTCTTTTTCATTTTTTCATAAGAAAGAAATCTAACATTGGAAGGGATGACCGAGTTTGGAATAGCTGAGCTCTGTAGTTCCCCCATTGTGAATCCGGCTCGGAAACGAGAAGTAACTTCTTGATCCTCTTCCATGGCATCTATCCTTTTCAAGTCGGCCTCCATCTCTTCCTCCGTTGATGTCCCAAAGTGATAGGCATCGCTTTTTGCTCCTGACCCGGTGTCGGATGAGACACCCGACTCTCCCCGACTAACTCTTGAGAAGACATCTTGCTCTAAATCTGCTGCAGAAATAGCTCGAATCAAAGACAGAGGATATTTGCGTGGTACGGTGGTCAAAACCTTCGGGAAATTATATAATGAATTTTTACTGACCAAAAGAAGTATCGTGCAAGAAAACGGAGTCCGGAGAGCACACGAGGTGCCCACGAGGCAGGGGGCATGCCCAGGGGGTAGGGCGCGCCCTCCACCCTCGTGGACGCCTCGTGTCCTTCCCGAACTACTTCTTATTTTTCCTATTTTCTTAAATATTCCAAAACGGAGAAAAACTGCCATTGGAACTGTTTTGGAGTCGGTTTACTTACCGTACCACATACCTATTCCTTTTCGGAGTCTGAAACGTTCTAGAAAGTGTCCCTTATGTATTCCTCTGGGGTTACGGTTTCAATAACATTATTTTCAACATTTATAGGATTACCTGAGATATAATGTTTGATTCTTCGACCATTCACCACCTTCGGATTTGTGCCTTCGAAGTTGTTGATTTTTATGGCACCGGAACGATAGACCTCCTCGATAACGTAAGGCCCTTCCCATTTAGAGAGAAGTTTTCCTTCAAAAAATCTTAAGCGAGAGTTGAATAGTAACACATAATCACCTACATTAAACTCACGCTTTTGTATCCTTTTGTCATGCCATCTTTTAACTTTTTCTTTAAACAGTTTGGCATTCTCATAGGCCTGGGTCCTCCATTCATCAAGTGAGCTAATGTCAAATAGCCTCTTCTCACCGGCAAGTTTGAAATCATAATTGAGCTCTTTAATGGCCCAATATGCCTTATGTTCAAGTTCGAGAGGTAAGTGACATGCTTTTCCATAATCCATTTTGTACGGAGACATACCCATAGGATTTTTATATGCAGTTCTATAGGCCGATAATACATCATCAAGTTTCTTGGACCAATTCTTTCTAGATCTATTAACAGTCTTTTGCAAAATTAATGAGCTCTCTATTACTAAGTTCCACTTGACCACTAGACTGTGGGTGATATGGAGATCCAATTCTATGATTAACATCATACTTAGCAAGCATTTTACGAAAGGCACCATGAATAAAATGAGAACCACCATCAGTCATTAAGTATCTAGGGACTCCAAACCTTGGAAAAATTAACTTCTTTAAGCATCTTAATAGAGGTGTTATGATCAGCACTACTAGTTGGAATAGCTCCTACCCACTTAGTAACGTAATCAACAACAACTAAAATATGTGTATATCCATTAGAGGAAGGAAACTAATCAAACCCCCAAACATCAAATGGTTCAATAACAAGTGAATAATTCATAGGCATTTCTTGACGTCTACTAATATTACAAATTCTTTGACATTCATCACAAGACAATACAAACTTACTAGCATCCTTGAAGAGAGTAGGCCAATAAAAACCGGATTGCAATACCATATGTGCAGTTCTATCTCCAGCGTGGTGTCCTCCATAAGTGTAACACCCCGCATGTAACTTGCCATATTTGTAACTCCGACTCTTGCCATTTTCGGCTATGTGTTATGATATTCCCTCCGTGGTCGGGTTTTGTCTTTCGTTTTTGCATTTTGTTCATGTCATGCATTTCATATCATGTCATCATGTGCATTGCATTTGCATACGTGTTCGTCTCTTGCATCCGAGCATTTTCCCCGTTGTCCGTTTTGCAATCCGGCGCTCCTATCTCCTCCGGTGCACCCCTCTTGTTTTCTTTCGTGAGCGGGTGTCAAACGTTCTCGGAATGGACCGAGGCTTTTCAAGTGGCCTTGGTATACCACCGGTAGACCACCGGTCAAGTTTCGTTCCATTTGGAGGTCGTTTGGTACTCCAACGGTTAACCGGGCATCCGCAAAGTCCATTTGTGTGTTGCAGCAAAACCCCCTCAAAAACCAGCCCAAAACCCACCAAACTCTCTTCCATGCTGTAGATCGTTCGATTACGATCGTGTGGGCGAAAACCGCACCTCATTTGGACTCTCCTAGCTCCCTCTACCTATATATTTGCCTCCCCTCCCGTATACAAACACAGTCCAAACCCTAACCCTCGTCCCTCTCCGCCGCCGGACATGTCTGGGCGGAGCCGGACGCGTCCACCTCCACCGCCGCCACCACGTGGCACGCCTCCATACGCCGCCGCCGCCGAGGCCCACGGGGCCGCCCGCGGCCCTCCCGGCCCGTCGTCGCGCCTCCCGCGCCT
>NC_057811.1:343283398-343326070 GCF_018294505.1 Triticum aestivum
CCGCCGGCCGGTCCCGTGCCCACCGCCTCGCCGCCGACGGCCGCCGGCGCCACGCCGCCGCGCCACCGCGCCTCCTCCAGTCCCCTCCGCTGTCGGCGCCACCTCGTCCTCTCCTCCCTCCGTCGCTGGCCCCACCTCCGGCCGCCGCCCTGCCCCCTTCTTCCCCTCCCGTCACCGGCGAGCGCCACCAGAGCCGAGCCCGAGCTCCATCGAGGCGAGCTCCCCAGATCTGGATCGCCCGAAACCCTAGGTTGACTTTCCCGTTTTCCCGAATTCCACTGTCATTTTCTGTCACAATTTTTGCCCATGTTCAACAGTGCATAACTCCATTCATGTAGCTCCGTTTCGCGTGTGTAATATGTCAAATTGTTCGCCTCGTGATGCTCTACATTTTTCTCAATTGCACCATCTTCATTAGAAGTCATCTTGATGCCCAAATCTCTGTTTAAAGAGGGCTAGTTGCTGTTATCTACTGGTTCTTAACAGAACTTGGAGATTTGTCATTTTTGTATCATTTAATCTGTGCATCTTATGGGCATGAGCTCTACATGTGTTTTGTTGTATGCCATGCCATCTTATGCTATGTATTTTTGTGATCTCTGTGGTGACTAGCACAAGCATGCAAACTAGGCCCCGTAATGTTTCTGATTTCAGGGACTTAGTAATTTCTCCAAGTCTTTGTCTGCTGTTATTTTGTTGCCATGTAAACTTGATGCTACAGAGAGATCCATGCATATTTTGGAGATGTTCAGTAAGGATGTTTTGTAGCTATAGTTGTAATTGATCCATTCCTGCCCTTGTTTGCAATTATGGGGTGCCATAGCATGACTCAATCTTGCTCTACTTTTGCTATACAATATTTCTGGCAGATTCTTAACATGATATGCAATCTTGCCAAGCTTATTGTAGTTGATCCATACATGCTGTGCTTTTGTTCTTGCCATGGATAGCTTCATAAACATGCCATCTTGCGGTAAGTATGCTTGTTTTGTCATGCATTTCTTTGTGGTGAGTGCATCAAGCTCACAAAGATGCCCTCTTATTATTATTTCTGCCATGCTCTGTTTTCTGCCAAGTCTGAAACCTGATAACGAAACTTGCTATGTTTACATGCTTGCCATCATATCTTCTGGTCCTATTTTGCTTATGGTCAGTAAGGGACTTTTGTCATATGCATTTAGTAGAATACCGCCATGCCATGCTTTGCCATGTTAAGTTCCTGTAGCATGTTGATTTCGTGCTCTGAACATTGCTACCTGATGCTGTTTCAGGCATGTCCAGTAATTTCACCAAGTCTGTGAACCTGTTATCTTTTGCACTTTTTCCATGCTTGTTTGAGCTTGTTATGTTGTGAACTAGCCGTAGCTCAGTGTTCATCTTTTGTCAGGCATCTCCTGTAGATTACTGCCATATGCTTTGTTGCTATGTTGGAGTGCTGTAGCATTGTTGCTTGTTGCATTTTAAGTGATATCATGCTGTTAATCGCAGATTCGTGTCATTCTTGTTTTGCTTGCCATTTGCAAACCGTGCATCCGTTTCCGGTGATCTTTATATCGATTTCGACCGAAATCATCTCATCTTTCCAGTGGCACGCTTGGTTTGCCAAGTTACTTCCTTGTTCATCATTTTCCTTCCGGAGCACGCATATGCATTGCATATCATATCTCGCATATCATACATGTTCTGCATCATGTTGCTTGTGCATTTCTCGTGATTGATTGTGGTTCTATTGCTTGCGTTCTTGTCTTGGGTAGAGCTGGGAGACAAGTTCATGAATGAGGAACCTGTTGAGTACGCTTACGAGGATCAAGCTTTCGACAACTCTGAGAACCTTGCAGGCAAGATGACCACCCCTCGAAATCACTTCTATCTTTGCTTTGCTAGTTGTTCGCTCTATTGCCATGCTGCGCTACCTATCACTTGCTATATCATGTCTCTCATTTTGCCATGTCAGCCCCTAACCATCCTTTCCTAGCAAACCGTTGTTTGGCTAAGTTACCGCTTTTGCTCAGCCCTTCTTATAGCGTTGCTAGTTGCAGGTGAAGTTGAAGTTGGTTCCATGTTGGAACATGGATATGTTGGGATATCACAATATCTCTTATTTAATTAATGCATCTATATATTTGGTAAAGGGTGGAAGGCTCGGCCTCATGCCTGGTGTTTTGTTCCACTCTTGCCGCCCTAGTTTCTGTCTTACCGGTATTATGTTCCTTGAGTTTGCGTTCCTTACGCGGTTGGGTGATTTATGGGACCCCCTTGACAGTTCGCCTTGAATAAAACTCCTCCAGCAAGGCCCAACTTTGGTTTAACATTTGCCGCCTAAGCCTTTTCCCACGGGTTTTTGCGAGCCCGAGGGTCATCTTTATTTAAACCCCCGGGCCAGTGTTCCTCTGAGTGCTGGCCCAAACTAGAGCCACTTGCAGCGCCACCTTGGGGAAACTCGAGGATTGGTTTTAGCTGTACGTAGTGTTCATCCGGTGTGCCCTGAGAACGAGATATGTGCAGCTCCTATCGGGATTTGTCGACACATTCGGGCGGCTTTGCTGGTCTTGTTTTACCATTGTCGAAATGTCTTGTAAACCGGGATTCCGAGACTGATCGGGTCTTTCCGGAAGAAGGTTTATCCTTCGTTGACCGTGAGAGCTTATGATGGGCTTAGTTGGGACACCCCTGCAGGGTATTATCTTTCGAAAGCCGTGCCCGCGGTTATGAGGCAGATGGGAATTTGTTAATGTCCGGTTGTAGAGAACTTGTCACTTGACCCAATTAAAATGCATCAACTGCGTGTGTAGCCGTGATGGTCTCTTCTCGGTGGAGCCCGGGAAGTGAACACGGTCTGAGTTATGTATGACGTAAGTAGGAGTTCAGGATCACTTCTTGGTCATTGCTAGATGACGACCGTTCCGTTGCTTCTCTTCTCGCTCTCTTTTGCGTATGTTAGCCACCATATATGCTTATTGCCGCTGCAGCTCCACCTCATTACACCATCCTTTCCTATAAGCTTAAATAGTCTTGATCTCGTGGGAGTGAGATTGCTGAGTCCTCGTGACTCACAGATTCTACCAAAACAGTTGCAGGTGCCGACGATGCCAGTGCGGATGATGGGAGTTCGATGAGGAACGTGGTCGTTACTATGTGTCTTTTCCTGATGATCAGTAGTGGAGCCCAGTTGGGACGATTGGGGATCTAGCATTTGGGGTTGTCTTATTTTCATCTGGATTTTGACCGTAGTCGGTCTATATGTTAGTATTTTGGATGATGTATGAATTATATTTATGTATTGTGTGAAGTGGCGATTGTAAGCCAACTCTTTATCCCATTCTTGTTCATTACATGGGATTGTGTGAAGATGACCCTTCTTGCGACAAAACCACTATGCGGTTATGCCTCTAAGTCGTGCCTCGACACGTGGGAGATATAGCCGTATCATGGGCGTGACAATAAGCCTCGGAGTGACACTTGCGCAGGATTTTTTCCTGTTCATGCTCAGGTATACAACGTCTAATAACACCATCTACTCCTTCTTTATACAGGTGTGGGTCATCCCAGAAGTAATGTCTTACATCATAGAAAAACTTTTTGTTTTGCTGGTATGTGAAACTAGGTGGTATGAATTTAGCAACAATGTAATTAGCATAATCAGCATACCATGGAGCAGTACGAGAAGCATTTATGATAGCTAATTGTTCATCAGGGAAGCTATCATCAATAGGTAGTGGATCATCAAGAACATTCTCTAACCTAGATAAGTTGTCTGCAACGGGGTTCTCAACTCCCTCTCTATCTATAATATGCAAATCAAATTCTTGTAGCAAGAGAACCCATCTAATAAGTATCGGTTTAGCATCTTTCTTTTCCATAAGATATTTAATAGCAGCATGATCAGTGTGAACAGTTACTTTAGAATCAACAATATAAGGTCTGAACTTGTCACAAGCAAATACAACTGCTATCTTTTTCAGTAGTAGCATAATTTCTCTGGGCACTGTCTAGAGTTTTACTAGCATATTGGATAACATTTAATTTCTTATCAACTCTTTGTCCTAGAACAACACCTACAGCATAATCACTAGAAGCACACATAATTTCATAGGGTAAATTCCAATCAGGTGGTTGAACAATAGGTGCAGAAATCAAAGCTTTCTTAAGTATTTCAAATGCTTCTACACAATCATCATCAAACACAAAAGGAACATCTTTTTGTAAAAGATTAGTTAGAGGCCTAGAAATTTTTGAAAAGTCCTTAATGATCCTCCTATAAAAACCGGCATGACCAAGGAAACTTCTTATACCTTTAATATCCTTGGGACACGACATCTTTTCAATAGCATCAACTTTACCTTTATCAACTTCAATACCTCTTCAGAAATTTTATGCCCCAAGACAATGCCTTCATTAACCATAAAGTGGCACTTCTCCCAATTCAAGACAAGATTAGTTTCTTCACATCTCTGCAAAACTCGATCAAGGTTGCTCAAACAATCATAAAAAGAAGTTCCATATACAGAGAAATCATCCATGAAAACCTCAGCAATCTTTTCAAAAAAATCAGAGAATATAGCCGTCATGCATCTTTGAAAGGTAGCAGGTGCATTACATAAACCAAAAGGCATACGTCTATAAGCAAAGGTACCGAAAGGACAAGTAAAGGTGGTCTTTTCTTGATCCTCTTTTGACACAGGTATTTGAGAGAAACCATAATAACCATCTAGAAAGCAAAAAATGTGTATGTTTGGATAATCTTTCTAGCATTTGATCAATAAAAGGTAAAGGGTAATGATCTTTTTTTAGTAGCTTTATTTAGTTTACGGAAATCAATTACCATTCTAGAACCTGTAACAATTCTTTGCGGGATCAATTCATCTTTATCATTAGGAACAACAGTGATACCTCCCTTCTTAGGGACTCAATGGACAGGACTTACCCACTGACTATCAGCAACGGGATAGATTATACCTGCCTCCAGAAGTTTAGTATTTCTTTTCGTACCACTTCTTTCATCTTAGGATTTAACTGTTGTTGCTGATCAACAACCGGTTTAGCGTCTTTCTCCAATTTTATTTTGTGCTGGCATAAAGTGGGACTAATGCCCTTAAGATCATCAAGAGTATATCCAATAGCAGCATGATGCTTCTTCAGATTTTTCAATCATTTCTTTTCTTCCTGCTCTGAAAGGTTAGCAGTAATAATAACAGGATATATCTTTTTCTCATCAAGATAAGCATATCTAAGAGTATCTGGTAATGGTTTAAGTTCAAACACGGGATCACCCTTGGGTGGAGGAGGATCCCCTAGGATTTCAACAAGCAAGTTGTGTTTCAAAATAGGTCCCTGTTTAAAGAATACTTCATCTATTTCCCTTCTTTCATTCATAAACATATCATTTTCATGGTCTAGCAAATATTGTTCTAAAGGATTATTAGGGGGCTAGGAAATTCCTCGTCACGGGGTTGTCTATGAAATTTAGCAAAATTAAACTCATGAGACATGTACCCCAAACCAATAGTAACAACATCCTTTTCACAGTCTATCCTCGCATTAACAGTATTCAAGAAGGGTCTACCAAATATAATGGGACAAAAGTTATCTTGTGGGGAACCAAGAACAAGAAAATCAGCAGGATATTTAACTTTCCCACACAAGACTTCAACATCTCTAACAATCCCAACTCGTGAAATAGTATCTCTATTGGCAAGCTTAATTGTAATATCAATTTCTTCTATCTCAGCAGGTGCATATCATGCATAATTTCTTTGTATAAGGAATGAGGTAATGCACTTGCACTAGCACCCATATCACATAAGCCATGATAACAATGATCTCCTATTTTAACAGAAATAACAGGCATGCCTACAACAGGTCTATGTTTATTTTTAGTATCGGGTCTAGCAATCCTAGCAGCTTCATCGCAGAAGTAAATAACATGCCCATCAATATTATCAGCCAAGAGATCTTTAACCATAGCAATGCTAAGTTCAACTTTAATTTGCTCAGGGGGTTTGGGTGTCCTAATATTACTTTTGTTGACCACACTTGAATCTTTAGCATGATCCTTTATTCTAACAGGGAAAGGTGGTTTCTCAATATAAGCAGTAGGAACAATAGGATCATTATATGTGATAGTCTTTTCTTCAACTTTAATAGGTGAAACTAGTTTTACTTCAATGGGAGGATTATATTTAAACCACTTCTCCTTAGGGTGATCAACATGAGTAGCAAACGATTCACAGAAAGAAGCTACTATCTTAGAATCAAGTCCATATTTAGTGCTAAACTCACGGAAAACATCGGTATCCATAAAAGATTTAACACAATCAAATTTAGGTGTTATACCCGACTCCTTACCTTCGTAGAGATCCCAATCTTCAGAGTTGCGTTTAATTATTTCCAATAAATCCCATTTGAATTCAATAGTCTTCATCATAAAAGAACCAGTACAAGAAGTATTGAGCATGGAGCGATCATTAAGAGAAAGCCGAGCATAAAAATTTTGAATAATAATTTCTCTTGAGAGCTCATGATTGGGGCATGAATATAACATTGACTTAAGCCTCCCCCAAGCTTGAGCGATGCTTTCTCCTTCGCGAGGCCAAAAATTATATATATAATTACGATCACGATGAACAAGATGCATAGGATAAAACTTCTGATGAAATTCTAATTTCAATCGGTTGTAGTTCCATGATCCCATATCATCACATAGCCTAAACCATGTCAATGCCTTTCCCTACAAAGATAAAGGGAAGACCTTCTTATTGATAACATCCTCGGGCATACCTGCTAGCTTAAATAATCCACAAACTTCATCCACATAGATTAGGTGTAAATCGGGATGCAATGTTCCATCTCCTGTAAAAGGATTAGCTAGCAGTTTCTCTATCATACCCGAAGGAATTTCAAAGTAAACAATTTCAGTAGGTTCAGTAGGTTGAGGAGCAACTCTATGCTCTACTGGTTGGGGTGAAGATACCCCGAACAAGCCCCTCAAAGGATTATGTTCCATAGTAACAAGTGACAGTAAATTTCAGCACACTATATAAATCTTTCCTTACCAAATTCCACCTACCAAAGGCGCTTCACTCCCCGGCACCAGTGCTAGAAAAGAGTCTTCATGACCCACAAGTATACGGGATCTATCATAGTCCTTTCGATAAGTAAGAGTGTCGAACCCAACGAGGAGCAGAAGGAAATGACAAGCAGTTTTCAGTAAGGTATTCTCTACAAGCACTGAAATTATCGGTAACAGATAGTTTTGTGATAAGGTAATTTTTAACGGGCAACAAGTAATGAAAGTAAATAAGGTGCAGCAAGATGGCCCAATCCTTTTTGTAGCAAAGGACAAGCCTGGACAAACTCTTATATGAAGGAAAACGCTCCCGAGGACACATGGAAATTATCGTCAAGCTAGTTTTCATCACGCTCATATGATTCGCGTTCGTTACTTTGATAATTTGATATGTGGGTGGACCGGTGCTTGGGTGCTGCCCTTTCTTGGACAAGCATCCCACTTATGATTAACCCCTATTGCAAGCATCCACAACTAGAAAAGAAGTATTAAGGTAAACCTAACCATAGCATGAAACGTATGGATCCAAATCAGCCCCTTACGAAGCAACTCGTAAACTAGGGTTTAAGCTTCTGTCACTCTAGCAACCCATCATCTACTTTACTTCCCAATGCCTTCCTCTAGGCCAAAACAATGGTGAAGTGTCATGTAGTAAACATTCACATAACACCACTAGAGGAGAGACAACATACATCTCATCAAAATATCGAACGAATACCAAATTCACATGACTACTTATAGCAAGACTTCTCCCATGTCCTCAGGAACAAACGTAACTACTCACAAATCATATTCATGCTCATAATCATAGGGATATTAATATGCATAAAGGATCTGAACATATGATCTTCCACCAAATAAACCAACTAGCATCAACTACAAGGAGTAATCAACACTACTAGCAACCCACAGGTACCAATCTGAGGTTTTGGGACAAAGATCGGATACAAGAGATGAACTAGGGTTTTAGGGGAGATGGTGCTGGTGAAGATGTTGATGGAGATTGACACCCTCCCACTGAGAGGATCGTTGGTGATGACGATGGCGATGATTTCCCCCTCCCAGAGGGATGTTTCCCCGCAGAATAGCTCTGCCGGAGCCCTAGATTGGTTCCGCCAAGGTTCCGCCTCGTGGCGGCGGTGTTTCGTCCCGAAAGCTTACTTCTGATTTTTTTTTCCAGGGTAAAAGACTTCATTAGCAGAAGATGGGCACCGGAGGCCTGCCAGGGGGCCCACGAGGCAGGGGGTGCGCCCAGGGGGTAGGCCGCGCCCCCACCCTAATGGCCAGGGTGTGGGCCCCCTCTGGTTTAGTCTTTCGCCAATATTTTTTATATATTCCAAAACGTGCCTCTGTGAAGTTTCAGGACTTTTGGAGTTGTGCAGAATAGGTCTCTAATATTTGCTCCTTTTTCAGCCCAGAATTCCAGCACCCGGCATTCTCCCTCTTCATGTAAACCTTGTAAAGTAAGAGAGAATAAGCATAAGTATTGTGACATAATGTGTAATAACAGCCCATAATGCAATAAATATCGATATAAAAGCATGATGAAAAATGGACTTATCGGTTTACCACATGACCAGCCCAGTTTTGTTTTTTCTTTCTGAAAATGGCTAGCCTAACTATTTTGTTTTTTGCAGAATAACCAACAGAGGCCTACTTGCTTTTCTACTCCTTGCTGGGCGTGAAATCTTTCAAGACGAGGAGGGATGCATTCGACTTGCCCAGAAAATGGGCTATAAGTAATAAGAAATGGGCTGTAAAATGAAAATTACAGCAAACAGGCAATTAGTTCCAAATTACTTTTTTCTTTCCAATTTTGATATTTTAAATTTCATTGTTTTTGTGCAGGTAAATTTTCATTGGATTTTACATTAAGGTATGTGTTGGGGATATGACTATTGGATATGACCCACCTAGGAGGGGCAGGGTTATCCCAATGACGGTTCATCCAAACAAAGCCCATGAGTACGTGAAGGTGGTGGTTCATGACGTAGGCCTGTTAAAGGGACTAAACCGATAGGCGGCTTAAGGCCCATGAGTATAAACTGCCATGTATATGTAAGCTTGTATTATAAGGCATGTAAGATAACTCACCGAGCCGGACACGTTTGTATGAGCCGGCCGGGACTCTGTAGGTCGCAGGGCATCAACCCATGTATATAACGGGATGACCAGGCAGCGGCTTAGGGCAAGAAACAACAGATCGAAAGCTAGGCAAAGCGTATTTGCTCCCTGGTAATCGAAACCCTAGCAATACCACCTCAAACTGGACTAGGCCTTTACCTTCACCGCAAGGGGCCGAACAAGTAAAAACTCCGTGTGTCCTTTGTCCTGTTTTAACCCCTTTAAGCTAACCTCGTCGCAATGGCTCCACAACTAAGTCCTTCTATGAGGACATCTGTCATGACACTTCCACGACAGTATGTTTATTTTTTAAATTAATTTGAATCTGGCTAGAAATTTCTGGTTGTATGTTGTTTGGGACAGATTTGGAGGCTGACTTGTGGGTCTACAAGGTTGACGTGTACGAAAGGCTTTGTGAACTTAGTCCACAAACGATTCTACTATCAGTGACCGTTGGATTGTTAATCCAACGGTCGTGCTGCTTCTTCAACCTCTGGTATTCCTGCTCCAACCGCCCAAAGCAACGCCGGCCACTTAAAAGCCGGCAATACGGTTTGCGATGAATCACCCGAGGAAGAACGAGCAATTTCCTGGTCAATTGAATCAACAGAGTTAAGTGGTAAGAAAATAAGAACTACGAGCGGGTAAAAAGATTTTAAGTTAAAAAGAACCTCGTTTCGACGTTTTTGAGGACCGGGAGTGTTTGGTAAGCCGAAGGACAACTCTTCACCTCCACTGGTTCGAGTCTGACGTCGATTCTCTTGTTGTTGTTTCTTCAAAAGAAAGTGAGGATCTAAATAATCCAAGGGGTGTGAAAACCTTACTTTCCGGGTTACTTGTCGAAGTTTCTGTCTTGGCAAAGATTCCGAGCCGGAGGAAATAATAGTTACGTCTTCTTCAGCTGCTTGGCTGGCTCCCGTGTCATCCTGATAATAATCAGTGTCAATAAGATGATTGAAAAATGAGCCAAGAGAATCAAGGGCTACCTCCGACTCAGAGGTGTCATCCAGATTAAGCATGTCAGAGGCGCTTGGTTTCTTCTTTCTCTTGGTGGTCTTCTTGGCGGCCCTGTCCTTCTTGGTCGCTTCATGATCATACTTCTTTTTCCAAAAGTCAGACTTAGCCTGTAAAGGTCATCAAAGGTTGAGTTAATAAATGTTTGAGTAATGAGGTAAAGGTAAATAAGTTCAGAGACTCACATCCGGTGGCGGGTTAAGCTTGCAGAAAGGGGCCAGACCCACTTTAACGCAATCTTCCGGATCTTCATTCAGAAGGGACTTAACCATTTCGTTTACTACGTCGTCAGTTAATGGTGCACAGTTGTGGCGCAGTGGATCCCTTACACCACCAGTATAAGTGCACTTTAAGCCGGTGCGACGACTCAAGGGTATGATCCGCCAAGAAACCTAGCACCTGACCAAGTCAACGCCAGTTAAACCGTTTCCTAGCAGAGCTGTAACCTTTGCAATGGTAGGAGCAAGTTTTGCCTGTTCGGCGGTGGTAAGTTTCTCAGGAAGATTGCGCTTTGAGTCCAGGCGCTCGACACGGTAACCCGGCAGTGGATTGTCGTCAGCCGGAGAGGTATCTTTGCACTAAAACCACGTATGATTCCAATCCTTTGGGTGACTCGGCAGGCATGCATAAGGGAAGATGGCATCTCTTCTGCGTTGAATTGAGATTCCGCCAAAGTTCCAAGTTGGGCCCGTTCGTGAACTCATTCTGGCGGTTCAAATAAAAATATTCCCTAAAGAGGTCGATGTTGTGATCCTCTTGAAGGTATACTTCACAGAAGACTTGAAAATTGCAGATATTTGACACGGAGTTGGGTCTGATGTCTTGAGGATGGAGTTGGAAGAAGTGCAGAACATCTCGGAAAAACTTATATCCGGGTGGTGAGAAGCCCCGGCTCATGTGATCAGTGAATACAATGACTTCACCATCCTTTGGCTGATGTCTTTCTTCGCCCGGTTCAGGAGCACGATAATGCATAACGCTCTTTGCGGGCAAGTACCCGATTTTGACAAAGTCTCTGAATGAGCCCTCAGTGACAACGGATGGGACCCAATTGCATGTATAGGTTGTTTTTGGCGGCATTGTGAAGGGAGAAAACCTAAAGGAAAGGAACAATTTGCCAGTTCAAGTTAGTTGGTGAAATCACAAGTTAACAGTTGCAGTATACATTAAGAATGGCGGCTTAAGTGAAGACTAATGATATATGATTAATTGTAAGCTGGACATGTAAGCCGCCATGACACGTACTGGTATTCAAGATCTGACAAGAGCAAAATTTTACTAAGTGTTGGGACAAACAGGTTTTGGAGATTGAAGCTATAAGATTGGATCTGCAGCTATTCAGAAAAATGGAATAAAATCTAAACCTAAGATGGCGGCAGCAGAAGAGTGGGGGTGTTCAGATGAGATCTATTGCAAGAAAGATATGGTCAGATATCAAAAATAAGTGCTAAAAATGTTGTCGCGCGAGGTCTGTGCTATTTTCAGATCAAAACTATGCATAGGACGGAGAAAGGGAGAACTTTGATGAACACCGACGAACAGAGAAACCCTAAACGCAGATCTATAAAGGGGAAAGGGGAAGACTTACCGACACTCATTGACAGCGGAGGAGCACCGCGGCGTTCCTGGCCCGTTCAGGGTGATCCAGCGGCCGGAATCGAGGTAGGAGACGAAGGTCGACGGCGGCGGAGCTCGGGCACACTGGAGCATCGCGAGGAGGAAGAAGAAGGCGAGAAGGAAAAGGGGAAGAATGAAAAGTGAACCCGTGGCCCTATTTATAAGGCTGGACGGATAAGTGGCATGTGCGGGAATCGAGGAGACAGAAAAGTGATTGTGTGACGGCGTGGGCGCCTCGATTTTCGAAGGGTCAGTAAAGAAAAAGATTTATTAAGATTTGGGCCGTGTGTAGTATTAATTACAGGTGACGTCACGGCGGGTTACCGCAATTTCCGGAGATGACGTCATGGCGGGTTACAATGTTTTCACAGTAAGATGAAGAGAGATTTTTCTAAGTGTTGAAGATTGACATGAACAAGTTCAAATCAACCTGGGGCCTAATGTTGGGGATATTACTATAGGATATGACCCGCCTAGGAGGGGCCGGGTTATCCCATTGACGGTTCATCCAAACAAAGCCCATGAGTACGTGAAGGTGGCGGTTCATGATGTAGGCCTACTAAAGGGCCCAGACCGAGAGGCGGCTTAAGGCCCATGAGTATAAACCGCCATGTATATGTAAGCTTGTATTATAAGGCATGTAAGATAAGTCACCGAGCCGGACACGTTTGTATGAGCCGGCCGGGACTCTGTAGGCCGCAGGGCGTCAACCCATGTATATAAGGGGACGAACCGGCAGCGGCTTAGGGCAAGAAACAACAGATCGAAAGCTAGGCAAAGCGTATTTGCTCCTTGGTAATCGAAACCCTAGCAATACTACCTCAAACTGGACTAGGCCTTTACCTTCACCGCAAGGGGCCGAACCAGTATAAACTCCGCCTGTCCTTTGTCCCGTTTTAACCCCTTTAAGCTAACCGCGTCGCATTGGCTCCACAACTAAGTCCTTCTATGAGGACATCTGACGTGACACTTCCACGAAAGTATGTTTATTTTTTAAATTAATTTGAATCTGGCTAGAAATTTCGGGTTGTATGCTGTTTGGGACAGATTTGGAGGCTGACTTGTGGGTCTACAAGGTTGACGTGTACGAAAGGCTTTGTGAACTTAGTCCACAAACGATTCTACTATCAGTGACCGTTGGATTGTTAATCCAACGGTCGTGCTGCTTCTTCAACCTCTGGTCTTCCTGCTCCAGCCGCCCAAACCAGCGCCGGCCGTATTGCCTGCTCATTCCTCCCGTGGCCAGCTGTGCTGCCGTGCAGGCCTAACCGCCCCACACTTCTCCCGTCGCTGGCCTGGCCATCCCTCTACGCACCCACAGTTCCTGTTATTCTCCGACGATGGCAAACGAACCAGCAAACCCTCATACTCCCCTCCGTGTGGGAAACAACTACAGAGTCTTCTCCGGCTCCGGGTCGTTCCCTTCCTAGGCCTCGCCGTCGTCCACCGCCCTGGTGCTCTCGACGCGGCGTAGTCAAATGTGGAGAGGATGATAGCTGGGTCCATGGCCGCACGCAAGGAAGTGACTCCTTATTACACGCAAAATAATGATTCCTCCACCTGACAGCGGGGATCCACTGGAAGCGCCTCTGTATTTCGTGAAAAAAAGTTCCTCCCGCTGACAGCTTAGACCCACTAGCTATATCTTCGCACGCAAGGAAGTGCCTCCTTATTATGCACAAAAAAATGAATACTCCCCCTCTAGCTGGGACCCACCATATTTGGAGGCTGACTTGTGGGCCTACTAAGTTGGCGCGTATGCAGAATTTGTCAACTTAGTCAATATAAATGATTCTAGTTGAAGTGACCGTACGATGTCCATCCAACGGCCGTCGTGTTTCTTCGACCTCTCGTCTTCTTTCTCCAGCCGCCCAAACCATCGCTGGTCGTGTCGCCTGGTCCTGCGTCCCGTGGCCGGCTATGCTGCCGCCCAGGCCTCATCGCCCCACCCTACTCCCATCGCTTGGCTAGCCATCCCTGTACTCAACTAGACCTCATGTTATTCTCCGGTGACGGCAGCTTCACAGTGCAGTCGAACCAGTAAACCCTCGTACTCCCATTCGCGTGGGAAACAACTGCCGAGTCTTCCCCGGCTCCGGGTCATTCCCTTCCTAGGCCTCGCCGTCATCCACCGCCTTGGTGCTCTCGGCGCGGCGTGGTCAAGTGGTCAAGAATGACTTCCATCGGAAGATGACTGTACATGCAGAGACTGATAGCTGGGTCCACGGTCGCAGCATGCAAGTGCCTCCTTATTACGCGCAAAGTAATGATTCCTCCACCTGACATCGGGGACCTACCAGAAGGGCCTCTATATTTTGTGAAAAAAATCATCCCCCTGATAGCAGGGACCCACCAGCTTTATCTTCGCACGCCAGGAAGTGCCTCCTTATCCTCCCTGACAACTGGGACCCACTCGGTCGAACCGTACATAGGGTTGTCTGTTTGGTCGCGAACGTGTACGTACATACTAGTAGATTGGTCTCTCTGCAACGATGAACCATGGCCGAGCAAGCAGCGGCACATGTAGTAGTAGAGCCCCCGACGTAGAAGTTCAGGCAGTCCAGTCAAAACCGTGTACATGTACATACATCAAGATGCCAAAAAATACGGCCATGTACGTACATACGGGAGGGGTCTCGAACGCGTACTCGCGCATATATATGGACGGCCAGGACTCATGTACATGGTGAGGCAACGGACGGCAGCAACGACATCCTGTTCATCGGGCAGCCAACTGGCTGGGTCAGAACGGAGAAACTGCATCGTGTTCATCAGGAGGCAACAGACTGGGTCGGAATGCATCCTGTTCAACAGGAGCCAACCGGCTTGGGCGGAATAGCCGAAACGGGGTCTGGCGTATCGCAAAACGGATGAATCAGACTTGTGTTCGAGCTCCTACGGTCGAAACGGGTGCTGTTGATCTTGAGGGATGTGGCGTACTGCAAAATGGAGGAAACGGACTTGTGTTGGAGCGCCTATGGTCGAAACGGGGTCCTGTTCATCGGGAGGGGTGTGGCGTACCGCAGAACGGGACTCCACGGGCTACTGTTCATCCACCATCTACTACCTCTCACTCCAGCCTCCACGGGCTATTGTTCATCCACCGTCGACTTCCTCCAGCTTCCACCTGCTACTGTTCATCCACCGTTGACTTCCTCCGGCCTCCACCAGCTACTGTTCATTCATGGGCTATTGTTGATCCAGCCTCCACAGGCTACTATTCAACCAGCCCTCCATGGGGTCCTATTCATCCAGCCTCCACCGGCAACTGTTCAACCAGCCCTCCACGGGGTCCTATTCATCCACCCCCACCTCCTCGACCGGGGTCTTGTTCATCCAGCGGCAACGGCCTCTACTACAACGGGTTCCTATTCATCCAACCCCCAACAACGGTCACTGTTCATCAAGAGGCTGGTTCGATCGGCTTCAGTTAGCAGCAGTAGCGAAGGAATCGCTCAGGTTCAGTTAACAGCCAGGGATCGATCGCTCGGGTTTAGTAATGTAGCTAGGGCAATCGCTCGGGTTCAGTAAGTGAACGCCTCGCACGGGTTTAGTTAGAGCCCAATGCCTCACACACGCGCGCGTACATGTACGAGAGAAATGTGCAAACCTCCGTGCATCGCTCGGCCCTGACCATTCCTCGCCCTCGCTTCTACCATGATTTTTTCCATCATGGACGACCCAAAGAATGTCATGCTGGTTCGTCCCCAGCCCGCCCAGGACGAAAATCCCATTTTCTGTCATGATTTTTTGTCATAGAAGTAGGAGCCCACCACATCTATGACGATACGTGCTTTTGTCACAATTATCGTCATAGAAGTGTCATAAGCATGACAGGAAAAAAATGTCCGGCCCAAAATGTCATGGATGTGTCTTTTTTTGTAGTGTGTAGAGGCGGTTCTCCCAAGCGATATCCGTCATGACTCGCCCAGGGTGGCAGCTTATGTTGAAGCTGATAATGAGACGGCACGTCAGAATGCACTTGATGCTTTGGATGAGGAACGTGATCTTGCAGTGGCTCGATCGGCGATTTATCAACAAGACCTGCGTCGCTATCATAGCCGCAGAGTCAAAACTCGGGTGTTTCAAGAGGGAGACTTAGTGCTCCGACTGATTCAAGATTAGACAGGTATGCATAAGTTGTCCCCTCCTTGGGAAGGACCCTTTGTGGTTAGCAAGAATCTCAACAACGGCTCATATTATCCCATTGATATACGTGAACACAACAAGTCTCGCATATCTGAGGAGGAGGCCAACAGGCCATGGAACATTGCTCACCTTCCACCTTACTACACTTGAGTCGATGACTCTCATCGTTGTATATACCTTCATTGATGTATATACCTTTTATGATTAGAATAATAAAGCCGGCATCCCCAAAATTTCGGGGCCTCTGTCGTTTTCATCTCAATTTTTCTGAGCAAGAGTCATTGTTGATTTATCATAAGGTCACTTGGGGGCTTCCTGCTCTATGAGCATAGCTTTATAACCCTCTTGATCGGCTTTTATGCCATGTTATAGGTCACTTGGAGGCTTCCTGCTCTGTGAGCATAGCTTTATAACCCTCTTGATCGGCTTCTATGCCATGTTATAGGTCATTTGGGGGCTTCCTGCTCTATGAGCATAGCTTTATAACCCTCTTGTTTGGCTTTTATGCCATGTTATAGGTCACTTGGGGGCTTCCTGCTCTATGAGCATAGCTTTATAACCCTCTTGATCGGCATTTATGCCATGTTATAGGTCATTTGGGGGCTTCCTGCTCTATGAGCATAGCTTTATAACCCTCTTGATCGGCTTTCATGCCACAGGTCGCTTGGGGGCTTCCTGCTCTATGAGCATAGTTTTTATAACCCACTTGACCGGCTTTATGCCATTACTGGGTTAAACCTGCCTGTTTGCAACTTGCTACTCCACCAGGTGACCCGCCAAACTCTTGACAGTTAATCTTTTTAAGACCCTGAAATTTTCAAGGTTTAAACGGCGTCTTATGTCACGTGAGAGTTGGCTTACAGTGAGCTAGGATAAACCTACCTGTCTACTGTAGTCTCTCCGCCATGTGGCCTGTTCATACTCTTAACAGTCAATCTTTTGAATAAGACCCTAAACTAGTTAAGGTTTAAATGATGGATTTATGTCACGTGAGAGCCTTCTTACGGGATGATAGGCTTTTATACCAAGTTTCTTTGAAGCAAAAAAAAATCAAATTTTTCCAAAACCAATCTATCTTGGTTGTGCTTTATAAGCCGTCTTCACAAATATTTGAGCTATACATACTCTATATTTCTGTTTTGCAGAAGTTTTTTACAAATGAGAAGTTGTCGGGTTTATATAGATTGAGGTCATATTGCTCTACATTAAGCTTGTTGAGGTTATAAGCCGCCAACGTGATCTTTTTAAAGACTGGGCATGACTATAAGTCGCCCCGGATTGTTGGGCTATTTAAATTGCCCTCGATTGTGACTATAAGTCGCCAGGTGCAAGGCAAGTCCGCCTCCGTGGTTGAGCTGACTCCGGAGGTGCCCGTCTCCGTAGCACCCGCTGGGGGTCCGAGGGCTCCGGAGCACCCTGACGTCCTTGTTGCTGCTCCGCCGGTCCAGGGGCCGGTGCCGCCCACTCCCCAAGCCGTCATGGCGGCAGTTCGCGACTCCTCCGCCATGCCCGGAGCTCTAGAGGAAGCTTTCTCCGTGTTGGACCGGCTTCGGGCTGATCTTCGGGGTGCCGATCGGCGCATGGCCACGGATCGCCTGGGCTGGTTTCGGGGTGGCTCCGGGCCAACTTGTCCGTTAGGGCAGCCTGGGGCCATGCCGAGGCCGCCGCCGAGGAGGGCAGGAAGGTGGCCGGCTTGGCCGCAGCTGCTTGCGACGCTGCACAAAAGGACGCAGCGACTGCCGAGGAACGCTGCCGCACAGCGGAAGCCGAACTGAAGGCCCTCCGTGACGGGCAGGTCGCTCGCGCCCGCCAGCTCGAGGCGCAGGAAAAGAAGCTGAAGGCCCAGGAGGCCGCGCTCACCGATCGCGGCGCCGAGCTGGAGCAGGCAGCCCAGGAACGGGCCACGAAGCGCAACCGCCTGGAGAAGCTGAAGGAGGAGGTGGAGGCGATCCAAGCTTCCCACACCAAGCTCGTCTCTGAGGAGAAAGCTCGGCTGGAGGCCAGGGAAAAGCTCCTTGTGGCGCCTAAGAAGGCGGCCACCGCGGGGCATGCCACCTTCTACTCCCTCGAGCTGAGGTCCCGCAAGGCACTGCAGGATCTCTATGGGAGCGGGTATGAGAAGCCGCTGGCGACTCCGGAGGAAGGCTCCGCTAGGTTGCTCCTCAATCTCGTCGTGGCGCTCGAGGGCATCATCGTCAGAGTGGGCCCCATGGTGGAGGGAGAGGCATGCGCGCTTTCTACCTCGGCCGCGACGCACGTCTTCAACCACCTCTATCTTCGGGACCCCAGCTTCGACATTGGCGCCTTGCTTGAACCCATGGACCCTCAGCTCCATGGCGTCGCTGCCAAGGCCGTGAAGGATCAGGTGGAGGCCCTGCTACGGAAGTTCCTCAGGGTCGACCCCGCGACCACTGCTGATGGCAAGGGTGGCGGAGACATCATCGACGACGGGGCTCCCCAAGTGGGCGACGGTGGCGTCCAAGGCTAAAGAAGAGGCTCAAGGGCGGCGCTTCCCCTATCCCTATCCTGCAACATTCATCGTGCCTCATGGAGGCGTGAGAACTTATGCTTTGATATTTTTAAGAGATAGTATGCTTTGTAATAATTTGCTAGGGTTCCGCAATATCCTTTCCTTTTTTGCTTTAGCGTTCTGCGTAGGCAGGGCCCGGCTCCATGCATACCTCAGCCGCCATTGGGGCATCCGGATCACCAGGACGAGACCAAGGGGTGAGGGCCTACATGACCAGTTAGGCTCCTGAGTCGCGATGCTCAGGAGTCCCCCTTGACGTGCGAACAGCCCTCAGGAGGGAGATGCGGGTGTAGGCCTTAGTGTTCTGCGTCGGCTGGGCCCGGCCCCTCGCATACCTCAGTCGTCGTTGGGGCGTCCGGATCACCAGGACGAGACCAAGGGGTGAGGGGCTACATGACCAGTTAGGCTCCTGAGTCGCGATGCTCAGGAGTCCCCCTTGATGTATGAACAGACCTCCATACCTTTCCTCGCCGAGCTCTCGCTCGGGAGGGGAGCGCGAAGACCAGGTCCGAGGGACCTGGTGATGTGGTGTACGCCAGGCGTGACCTGAGTGTAGCCCCCGTGCCCAGCCCCCTCGCGCGACTCTCCTGAGGGAGAAGCGGTGCGGTGAGGCTAAGCACCGAGCCTGGTGCCTCGCGTGAGGTTACTGCAGCCGTGAGGCTACCCTCCGTTGTTTATCACCAGCGCGGAGCATGGCGCTTCCCCTCTTGCATGGGCATAGCCCCTCCTCGACCATGTCATCTGCCAGCACGGAGCATGGTGCTTCCACTGGTACGTGGGTGCGAGCTCCCTCTGAGGGGAGACTCCGGGGCGTGTACAGCCCCACCCTGACATGTGGCTTGCACGGCATGGCTAGAGGAGGTGTGTATGGGCACCCGTGAGCCAGTGCGGGACTCATGAGGCCCTACCTCAAGGTGGGTTGCGCCTGAATTTGATTTAGAACACTTCGATAGTCCTACGATATGGTTAGGCGACCTGTGCCAAGTGAATCTCCTGCGGTTATCACGTCAGAAGGCCAAACGCCAACGACCCCAGGAGGTGACGTGAACGGGGCCGGCCCGCCAGGCAGAGCTCAGCCGTTGGGTTTGT
This sequence comes from Triticum aestivum, assembly GCF_018294505.1. NCBI lineage: Eukaryota > Viridiplantae > Streptophyta > Magnoliopsida > Poales > Poaceae > Triticum > Triticum aestivum. Next base: position 343,302,988 of record NC_057811.1, read on the forward strand.
CGACGCTGCAGGGATGGACCCGAGCACAGACGCCGTGCCCAGTCTTCTCATGTGAAAGTCCTGAAGGAAGACAACCGGCGCGCGGCTCCCGCGGTGGCGAGGCACCGGATCGCGCGCCCCAACTTATCCGGCCCCGATTAGCTCATGCAAGAACAAGGCACCAAGGACCATTGGAGGTGACGTGCATGGGAGCTTGTAACGCCCCGGACACACCCGCTGGTGGTCGTTACTCCTAGCAGGATCTAGACTGGCCCCACAGATCAAAACTAGTCTTCTTGCGCACTTTGTCCTCACTCGTGCGCACCCGGGACCAACTTCCCAATCGGTCACCCATCCTGAAACTACTCCAAACCGAGCATGCTTAACTTTGGAGTTTTTTCCGAATGGGCTCTCGAAAAAGAAGGAATTCCTTATTGATATGAGTAGTCTATCATCCCTAATAAGCCAGGATATCACATACACCCCCACTCAGAGGAACCGACGTCCTCGTCGGGCCACAGGAACGTTCCCTCTTAGCACATACGTCTGTGCTTCCAGTCTGGCACATCTGCCATGCCGTGTGCCACGAGGGTCACAAACGTCATGCACAACATGACCGCACACCTGTCTGCAAACATCCGTGTAACCGCGAGGGTCGACTCTGATACCAACTTGTAACGCCCCGGACACACCCGCCGGTGGTCGTTACTCCTGGCGGGACTTAGACTGGCCCCACAGATCAATACTAGTCTTTTCTGCGCACTTTGACCTCACTCGTGCACACCCGATAGCAACTTCCCGGTCGGTCACCCATCCTTAAACTACTCCAAGCTGAGCATGCTTAACTTCGGAGTTCTTTCTGAATGGGCTCCCGAAAAAGAAGGAATTCCTTATTGGTATGAGTAGTCTATCATCCTAATAAGCCACGCTATCACAGAGCTGGCCCGCGAGCCAGAGCTCGGCCACTTGGATTTAGCGACGCTACAGGGACAGACCCAAGCATAGACGTCATGCCAGCCCTTAAACATGAGGCAGTCGAGGGTGGGTTTGCAAGGGCTTATGACGTTCATGGCGTCGAAGCACCGGACAGGCAGGTGGTAATCATAAAGCAGCTCATGATCAAAGGGTAGAGCCAGTTCTGATAGATGCGAAAAATGATACATGCCGCAGGGACGGACCCACGCAGCTTGGGGATAGCACACCCCGAGGGGCACCCCCAATTGAACAAACCAAAGAAGTGTCACCTGGCACCGTTGCTGAAGGGGTGTTGGGGGAGTTGGAGATGCATGCTGCAGAAGTCGCTCCTCATGCGCCGCCCAGGTCCTGAACCTCGGGAGGCTCTGGGGGCCTAGGGCGATCACGGGGGTCCGTCACCACCTCCGACAGGATCGCCTGGTGCCTGGCCTCACGAGCCGCCAGGACGCCCCGCATGTGGCGCTGGTGCGCGACAGCCCTTTTCAGCAAACCGAAAGGCATGCGAACGTAGCTGTGAGGGGGGCCCTCGCACCGGCCAACGTGGGACGGCCAGAAGAGCTCCTGAGACGCGGCCCTGTTGAGCCTAGGGATGTTCACGCAGGCGCGCAGCTCGCTATCCTCACCGGGGCAGGGAGCTGCGCCGGGTGGTGGGCGACGGTCGCCTCGTATAGCTCTTGCCTCCTGAAGCTCCTCGATTGCCTTGGTGATAAACTCCTGAGCGCCTAGCGCTTCACGCCCTGCGCTTTCCTCACGAAAGCGCGCGTTGAAGCACGCTTCCACATGGTGCCCGAGCGCCTCCCTCATGACGCTGGCCAGGTCAGAGGCCCTCCAGAGGAGAGCCCCCGAGCCTAGCCTGAGAGGGGCGCCGGGTGCGCCTTCCTATGCGAGAGGGGAAGGCGCCCCGTCAGTTGGCGCAGGGCTTGAGGCAGCGCCTCCGGACACCCCACCCTCTTGAGGTCCTTGGCGGAGCAGCTGCTTCTTCTTCTTGGGGACAGCATCAGGAGGGTAGACAGCGCCCTCGTCATGTGGGTCCTCGACCACCGCAGCCTGGTAGGCGTGCTCGAGAGAGCACACCGCGTCCTTCTCCTTGCAAACGACCGTGATGATGCCGCAGCTTCCTGGCATTTCGACGATGTTGTAACCATGATGAGTCACTGACGTGAACTTGGCCAGGGCCGGGTACACAAGGGTGGCGTTGTACGGGAGGCGAATGTGGGCGACGTCGAAGTTGATGAGCTCAGTGCGGTAGTTGTCGCGCTTGTCGAAGGTGACAGGGAGGCGGATCTCCCCTATCGGGGTGGTGGAGCCATCGGTCACTCCTGGAGTCGGTCGAACGTCTCGACGAAGAGAACATTGAGCCCTGCACCACCATCAACGAGTGTCTTGGTGACGAGCACGTTGTTGATGGTAGGCGAGCAGAGCATCGGGAGGGCACTGGCAGTTGTCGCACACTTGAGCTGGTCGGAAGAGTTGAAGGTGATGGTGTACTTGGAACACCTGAGCGGACCTGTTGCTTCAAGCCTGGGGAGGGCCGCATTCACCTCACGGGCGAACAGCTTGAAGATGCGATGAGAGGCGGGGGCCTGAGCGCCACCTAGGATGCAAGCAATGGCTCGAGGCTCTTGGAAGCCCCCAGCCCCCTCGTCCTGGTGGTGGTCATCCTTCCTTCTTGGCGATGGCGGCAGCGGAGGAAGGCCAACGTTGTCCTGAGGATGGTCCTCGCGAGGCTGATCTCTCCATGCGCCCTCACGAGGCTGGCCCTTCCAGCGGTCCACACGAGGTTGATCGCGCCAGCCCTGGCGGGGGTCACGGCCGTCATAGCGTCCTCCACCTCGGCCACCTCCACGGCCGTAGCCTCGGTCATTGCGCTCGGGGCGGCGAGCAAGGTGTCCATCGCGGATGGCCCTGAGCTCCTCGTAGTCGTTGGTGTTGTGGTTGTTCATGTTGTGGAAGACGCAGAACAGACAGCTGCCCTTGGATGACTCCGGGTGGTCGCAGCCGCGCTTCATCTCCGGTTCGGCCGCAAGCACGGCCGGTCCCTTGTGCTTCACGTCCTTGTCCTTGGCCTTCTTGTCTTGTGGGTCAACCTCCGGAACTTCTAGGAGGGAGAGGCAACCTTCCTCAGCTTTCGCACACTTGGTTGCCATGTTGAACATCTACAGAGCCGTGCACAGGTCCTCGTGTATGGTGAGCTCCTCCTTCATCTTGACATCGCGGACGTCGTCAATAAACGCAGAGATGATGGCCTCATCCGAAACCTTGGGGATCTTGAGGCGAACACTGTTGAAGCGCCGGATGTACTTCTGCAAGGTCACCCGCAGCTGGTGGGCGGTCGTGAGTTCCCTGGAAGTTGGCGACAAAACGCTCTCGCATCTCGTCCCAGGAGGAGATCGATCCCGCGGGGAGGTTCGGGAGCCACGAACGCGCACCGTCTTTGAGGGCCATGGGAAACCAGTTTGCCATAACCTTCTCATCACCGTTGGCCGGATCAATGCTCAGCTCGTAGAGCTGCAAGAACTCGGCAGGGTCGGCGGTGCCGTCGTAGCGTGGAGGCAGGTCAGGCTTGAACTTCTCTGGCCAGACGACGCTGCACAGCTTCGGAGTGAACGCACGGCATCCCGTTGTGGTTACGGGAGCCCGCCGTAGAGGTGGAGCCTGATCTTGGCGCTCGCGCGCCACCACCGCAGGCGGCGCGCGGTCTTAACGTGGCGGTGCTAGAAGCGCAGGAGCATCTCCTTGCGGCCGCTGCACCATCCGGCAGCTTTCCTCGTCACGCGTCGATGCCTTGCGCGGCGGTCGTGCCGTGGAGCCTTGCGCCATGGCTCGAGGGCGACGTCTTGCCTGGGAGGTGGAGGAGGCACACCATGGGCCACGTCGCCCGCGAGAGGTGGCGGGGGAGGCACCGAGCGGGATGGTGCAGGGGCCTCCCCGGCGGCGCTGACGAGCTCGGTGATGTGGGCCAGCCAGTCCTCGTAGAGGTCATTGATGGGGCGATAGCGCAAGAGCTCGCGCGCCATGAGCAGCGCAGCCTGCGCATTCGCCGGCCTGCGACGAGCATGAGACGACGAAGCAACCGCTGAGGTCAGCGACGGAGTGGCATTGCGCCCATCCCACCGCACGGAGGGCTGCATCGATGAAGCCTGCTGCTCCTGGGCCGCGGGGCCGGTGGCGGCGTTGGCCGCGGGCGGCGGGGAACGGCGGGGAGCACCATCACCTGCGGGCGCCGTCTGGGCGACGCGGGCGGTGAGGGCGGCCCGGCGCTCAGCTCGAACTCGACGAGCATTAGCCATGGGAACGTCGAATCGGTGGCGAATCAACTGGAGGAAGAGAGGTTCCGACGCACCCCTACCTGGCGCGCCAAATGTCGGATTTCGGGCTCCGCAGACCCTTGATAGATTGAAACTCTGGGGCGCGTGCGAAGAACTCAACTTCCCTAGTCTGCCTACTCGCCAATCTCATGGCCTAGCTCGATGAACAGGAAGAAAATGGTACACAACAGTTTACCCAGGTTCGGGCCACCTTGCGGTGTAAAACCCTACTCCTTTATGGTGGATTGGCCTCGAGATGGGCTGAGGATGAACTAGTACAGTGGAAGAACAACCTTAGGAGGAGGTGTGTTCTTGAGCTGATGGGGGAGAGGATGGTCTGAATGTTCCGTCTGTCTCTACGGTGGTGGCTAGGTCCTATTTATAGTGGCCTTGGTCCTCTTCCCCCAAAATGGAGGTGGGAAGGGTTCCCACAATGGCCAAATTCGAAGGGAGACAACTAGTACATCTTACCTGACAAAAGTAGTCTTCGCCTGCAAAAGCCTCTAGTCGTGACGGCATGGTGGGCTCGACGATGACATACGTCCTGCCGTCCTGACGGTTGAGGGAGTCCTGGACTAAGGGGTCCTCGGGCGTCCGGCATGTTAGGCATGGGCCGTACTGATGGGCTGTGAAGATACAAGACCGAAGACTATCACCCGTGTCCGGATGGGACTCTCCTTGGCGTGGAAGGCAAGCTTGGAGTCCGGATATGAAGATTCCTTTCTCTGTAACCGACTTTGTATAACCCTAGTCCCCTCCGGTGTCTATGTAAACTGGAGGGTTTAGTCCATAGGGACAATCATAATCATACAGGCTAGACTTCTAGGGTTTTAGCCATTACGATCTCGTGGTAGATCAACTCTTGTAATACTCATATTCATCAAGATCAATCAAGCAGGAAGTAGGATATTACCTCCATAGAGAGGGCCCGAACCTGCGTAAACATCGTGTCCCCTGTCTCCTGTTACCATCGACCTTAGACGCACAGTTCGGGGCCCCCTACCCGAGATCCGCCGGTTTTGACACCGACATTGGTGTTTTCATTGAGAGTTCCGCTGTAACGTCGAAGACAGAATTGATGGCTCGCCTAGTTATCAAGGACGGTATCACCTCCGGAGGAGCCCTGGCCTCAGGCCGAAGCCTCCGGCTGGGCAGTTTTACCATGACCGCCCATACGGCCGTCAAGCCGACGATGACTTCTCGGATCATCAAAAATCACCTCCGTGTTGACTCTGAATACTCCAAATGGATGGATCCGACGGAGTTGTCGTCTTTAAACGAACTCCTAGATCGCATCGCCGCCTTGGGAGTCGCTACAGACTACGATCGGCTTGGGCTCAAACCCGATCAGAGAGAAATCAAATCTCCACCGATCACCCATCAGATAGCGGTAATAGAGGAGCAAAACAACAACTCTTCCTCTATATTGAGGACGAACTATGTTCGGATTTCCGAGCTCAAAGAGCCGGACACCTGTCCGCGGAACGACGCGCCCTGCCCTCCGAACCTAGAATCGGATGATGGGCCGGAAAAATCAGTTGATATCTCGGAGCCCGAACTATTAAGCTCGGAGATTTCTCAAACTCCGGATCCTAAATTGGGTCAGGGTTCAGATTTAAAGCCACCCACCCACCCAGATCCTAAATTGGCAGTAGTCTCAGGAAATAGTCCACCACTTTTGGGCCAGATTCCTCCTTGTCAAAGACAATATTAAAGATTGCCGCAACGAAGACGCGATCTCAGCATACTGCAATAATTGCACGGACGTAGGAATCCTCAATGTCATCAACTGCCGTCGCGTATTACACTTTGCTGACTTGGCAACCATCATACAGAAGTACTGTGCAATGGAAAGCGCCTGGAAAACTCAGGCAGCTCTCTGGGAACCACCAGTTTCCACTCAACCCTTCGTTCGGGCAAAAAGGATGCACCCTCGTGGGGCACCCGAACCAATAGTAAAGAAATCTAAGCACATTACAGGGCGCGGAACCGTTCTGGAGGGATGGCTCAGTAGGCCATGTAAAATACACACAACACCGGATACCATACCAACTCACAGCTTAGAGCATGTTGGATACTCTAGAAAGTGGCCAAGAGCTGCAAGGATATCCTCACCAAAAATACCCCAGAGCAACACCCCCCGGAAGACGACAACCTCAGTGTATTGACGGTCTTCGAGACTTAAGCTACGAACAATCCGTGCAAAAGGGCCATCCGCGACCTCGCCGAAGTCTGCCAAGTTACGGCAACAAACCCTTGGAACGACACGGCCATAACTTTCAATGGCAGTGACGAACCAAAATTCCGGACAGTCCAGGCACCGGCCGCCTTGGTCCTCAATCCAATTGTGGACGGTTTTCGGTTCACCAAAGTGCTCATGGACGGCGGCAGCGGACTAAACCTCATCTACGAGGATACACTCAACAAAATGGAAATAGATAGGATCCGCATCGAGCAAAGCAGCACGACCTTCCGAGGAATCATTCCCAGTCGCGAGGCGCGATGTGCGGGAAAAATCACACTTGACGTGGTATTCGGCACGCCGGAGAATTATCGGTCCGAGGAGATAACCTTCCAAGTGGCCCCTTTCAACAGCGGATATCATGCTCTATTGGGGCGAGACACATTTACACACTTCCAAGCTATACCTCATTACGGGTACATGAAGCTCAAGATGCCTGGGCCCAACGGTATCATCACTCTTGCCAGTGATACGGACATAGCACTCTGCGCTGAAAACAAAACCGCATCCCTGGCCCTCGAGGCACTGTCTGAAGCCCTCACGGCCGAAGAGCTAACCGCGCTGCACTCCACTATGGATAGGGATGACGTAATCCTGGACAAGCGACCCAAATCTACCTCCTTTAAACCAGCAGATGAAATAGTCAAATTTCAAGTCCACCCGACGGACCCCAAGAAGACAGCATCCATCGGGGCACAACTCGACCCAATGGTTGACGCCGCGCTACGAGAATTCTTGCGCGAGAACTGGGACATATTCGCCTGGCACCCTTCTGATATGCCAGGGATCCCACGCAGGTTACCCGAACACAGCCTCAACATACTAAAGGGATACAAACCGGTCAAGCAAACACTGCGGCGTTTTTCCGAACCCAAACGACAAGCCATGGGGGAGGAGCTAGCCAAGTTAATCTGGTGATGGTGCCAAAGAAGGATAAATCCTGGCGCCATGCGTCGATTTTAAAGACCTCAACAAGGCCTGCCCTAAGGATCCCTTCCCCCTCCCTCGCATCGATCAGATTATTGATGCTACCGCAAGACACGATTTACTGTGTTTCCTCGACGCATACTCCGGATACCATCAAATCAAAATGAAGGAGTCCGACCAAGCCGCAACAGCATTCATTACCCCATATGGGCCATTCTACTTCAACACTATGCCCTTCGGGCTCAAAAACGTCGGGGCCACCTACCAACGCATGACTCAAACATGCCTGGAGAAACAGATCGGCAAGACAGTTGAAGCATATGTGGATGACGTCATCATCAAAACTAGACGTGTCGAGTCATTGATAGACGATCTGCGTCTCACATTCGACAACCTCCGTACATATGACATTAAGCTTAATCCGGAAAAGTGTGTTTTCGGCGTTCCCGCTGGAAAACTGCTGGGCTTCATCGTTTCCAGTAGAGGAATTGAAGCAAACCCAGCCAAAATCCGAGCTTTGTCACAATTGGCTACGCCAACAGACCTTAAACAGGTCCAAAAACTAGCCGGATGTGTGGCAGCTTTAAGCCGCTTCATCTCCAGACTAGGAGAAAAAGCACTGCCACTCTATCGCCTTCTCCGACACATCGACCACTTTGAGTGGACGGATTTGGCAACGGCCGGACTGGAAGAAATAAAGGCTCTTTTAGCGAGCAACCCAATCCTGGCCGCACCGAACGTCGGCGAACCCATGCTATTATACATATCGGCAATGCACCAAGTGGTGAGCGCGGTGCTCGTCATTGAGCGAGAGGAGGACAGACACAAATTCCCGCTTCAGAAGCCGGTATACTACGTGTCCATTGTCCTCACACCATGCAAATCCCGTTACCCTCATTACCAAAAGATAGCATACGCGACCTTCATGGCATCCCGGAAGCTGCGACACTACTTCTAAGAGTGCTCGATCACGGTGGCTTCCGAAGTACCACTGAATGATATAATAAACAACCGCGATGCCACAGGCCGGATTGCTAAGTGGGCCATTGAGCTCCTTCCATTTGACATAACATACAAAGCACACAGAGCCATTAAATCCCAAGTACTGGCTGACTTCGTCGCTGAATGGACAGAGGCCGAACTCCCTAAAGAGTACGGCACATATTCTAACTGGGTCATGCACTTCAATGGCTCCAAAATGTTGGCGGGCTTAGGAGTGGGCGTTGTCTTAACATCCCCCACTGGAGACACAGTTCAGTACGTACTCCAAATATTATACACAGACTCGAACAACATAGCCGAATACGAGGCCTTACCGCATGGCCTTCGGATGGCCGTCTCCATGGGCATACAATGCCTGGAGGTGCGCGGGGATTCAAACCTCGCAATATCCCAAATAAATGGAGACTTCGACGCCAAAGATCCGAAGATGGCGGCCTATCGTAACGCCGTTCTCAAAATGTCAGCTCAGTTCGAGGGGCTCAAGTTTCATCATGTGGCTCGTGAAAGTAATCAAGCGGCGGATGTCCTTGCTCGCATCGGTGCTAAGCGCGACCCCGTCCCGCCTAACGTATTCCTGGAAAGTCTCTTTAAGCCATCCGTGGTGTGGCAAGGGGAGAGCGGCAACACCACTCCAGACTCGATTATATCCCCAGATTCCGAACACAATAAGGATATCATCGAGGGCTCAGCCACCGAAATAACACCATCAGCCCATCTTATCATGGCAGTCATTGCCCCATGGACTGAACCCTTCTTGTCCTACCTTAATAGGCGAGAGCTCCCTAAGGATCAGAATGAGGCTCGCTGCATTGTCCGACGTTTGAAAGCCTACAAGGTCCATGACGGAGAGCTCTACAAGAAAAGCGCTACAGGAGTACTTCAAAGATGTACTCCGAAGAAGAGGGGCGGCAGCTCTTGGCTGAAATTCATGCCAGTCTCGGTGGTCACCGTGCCGCAGCTCAGGCCCTTGTAAGTAAGGCCTTCCATACAGGATTCTATTGGCTGACGGCCCGAGCAGATGCACAGGACCATGTCCAACGTTGCGTCGGATGCCAGCTCTTCGCCAACCAAAGGCATATGCCACCCACCGCTCTACAAACAATCCCCATCACTTGGCCTTCTATGGTCTGGGGGCTTGATATGGTCGGACCCCTTAAAGGAGGAAGCCATAAGAAAAATATCTGTTGGTCATGGTAGATAAGTTCACTAAATGGATAGAGGCCAAACCAGTTAAAACGGACGAAGCCGGACCAGTGATAGACTTCATATCTGGTGTCGTGCACCGTTATGGTGTCCCACACAGCATCATTACCGATAACGACTCCAATTTCACAGCCGATGAGGTGAAAACCTGGTGTGCTAATCTGGGCATTAAGCTCGATTACGCCTCCGTCTATCACCCACAAACAAATAGTCAAGTCGAATGAGCCAATGGTCTTATTATGACCGGCATCAAGCCTAGACTAGCGCGGTCTTTGAAGGAACCAGACAAGCACTGGGTTGAGGAGCTCGACTCCGTACCCTGGGGGTTGCGAACCACGCCCAATCGCACTACCGGATATACACCCTTCTTCATGGTGTACGGCTCAGAGGCTGTGTTACCCTGCGACATTGTTCATGACTCACCTCGAGTGCGCATGTATGAAGAGAGAGAGGCCGAGCTTGATCGGCAGGACAGCTTAGATGCCCTGGAGGAGGAACGCGACGTCGCAAAAGCTCGTTCCGTGTTTTATCAACAACAGGCTCGCAGATATCAAAGCAGAGAAGTGCGGGCCAAGACCTATAATGTTGGCAAACTCGTTCTACGCTTGCCAGAGAAGAAAAAGGACAAACTCAAGCCCAAGTGGGAGGGTCCCTTCATCATTGACGAAGTTCTCACTGGAGGAGCGTACCGCCCGCGTGATGCATCCGATAATTGCATAGAGCTGAACCCATGGAACGAGGCCAGACTCTGAAGATTCTACGCCTAGGGCCGAACTTTTTGTTCGTCTTCTTCTCCCTTTTGTTTTCATTACTTTTTCCTCTCTTTTCGCCTTTATTTAGCTTTAAAAGCTTTCGTGCAGTTAAACCACACACCCACGACATACACATCCTTAAATATGTACGCCCATAATACCTGGGGGCTTCTTGTACATAAGCTTATTATTATTTTCTGGGCATCAAGCTCACCACATATGTGTTTTTCCCCCATATGTACCTTTTCTTCGCCATTATATGCATCATTTATGACTTAAGTTTTGGCCAAGCTGGGTTGCCTGGCTCCTGTGTTTATGCCCTACGTTCCCGTTTGTTTGGCTAGGGCATAAAGCGAGCACCTCTGCGATTGTTACTGACGGTTCATCCGGATGTGTACCTCAGACTGGGTGAAGCCGAAAGCTAGCATTCTTAAGGGAATATTTGGTCGGCGGACTAAAGATGTTTTCACACACATTACATTATGAACCCCCAGATGTTACGTATGCTGCGATTTTTCAATCACAGTTCGGACATGCATATTTACGCATGTTCACCCAGGGAAAGGAACCCTTAACGGAACTATTCTCTTTGGAAGATGCTTCTTACAATTACAATGTAATATAACATAGGTAGTCGGATACAACTTGTCTGTTCAAGCAACCATGACCCCTACGCCTGGTTTCCACGCATACCCCGATCAATCTTGCCGCTAAGGTATTCGTAAACACTCCACACCTTCGGGTACAGAGGTCGAAGCAAAAATGTCTGCCATGACGATCGTTTTACAATCCGGCTAGGGACAAATATGTCAAGGAAAGTACATAGTCACTGCGACTCAAAAATTTCCTCCTCTATGCCATTCAACAGGCTGTCTAACTTACAATCCTGTTGGGAATGTTTTGCGGCTACTTTTACCTGGTCATATACCAAACTAACGGGAATTTCCTTTCCGTCCGACCCTAGAGGTCCAACCCGGGCCATATGATTTGGATCAAGCTTGGTGTACCGTGTCTTCACCATGGCCCAGGCCTCTCGCGCACCTTCTCGGCAGGCCAATATCTTCCATAATTGAATACGCCGTCGGGCTCCTTTGAATAGCTCCACGAGCTCCGCCATACTTCCTGGAGGGGAGGCGGATGGCCATAAAGCCTTGGCAACACTCTGCATTGCTTGCCGAACTTTCTCGTGCCTTTGGGAAAGCTCTTGTAGCAGGTCGCCTTGAGATCCGGACATTTCCTCTTCGGGATGGCCAGTCAGCAGTTCCTGCCCTCGCCGAATCACAGGGAGACAAGTTCGCAAAGCATACTGAATAGGCCGCCTCGTAGCCTTTTATTCTCCTTCACGGAGTCGGCTAGCTGGGCTCACACATCTTTTAGTTCTTCGCCCAGTAGAGTGTTGGAATCCTGCAGCTTATTCTTCTCATCCCTGACCCGTGTCAGCACACGATCGCCCGCGGCCAGTTACCTTTTGGCTTCTTGCGCGACTTGCAGGGCCTCCTTCAGTTGATCTGACGATCCTGCCATGGGAGATATAAAAAATATTAATATTGCTGGTACATGATTATATTTTCTCGATGGAGAGGAACGTTACCAGGCGATGCCTCCTTGGATTTCTCCAGTTCGGCGGTAGTAGCAGCAAGCTCGGTCCGACATTTTTCCAGCTCTTGATACAACAGGTTGTTCTTCTCTGTGAGCACCTGGGTATACAATGATCCTTAAAACAGTTGTATCAACTGCTTCAAGTCTCGGGCGCTACTGGTATATATAATTATCAGATTTGTGCAAATGTGTACTTACCCGCATATCTTTCAAATGCTGGTCTGTGGCTCTAGTAAGCCCGTCTCGAGCAGCTCGGATGTATGCATCAGCCGAGCTGAAAGCGTTGAATGCCTCCTTTCTAAAGCCGGGGTCGCGAAGAGCGGCCCGCCGGCGCCGATGATTCATGGCGCTTTCCACCTCAGAATTTGTGACGGATGCATCATCTGACTCCTCTACCGAAGGATAATCCGGCGTCACTCCCGTATCAGCCCTCACCTTAAAAGCAAGGTCGGGAACCTGACTTGTGGGGGTACGGCCAGCGAGATCCCCGGACATAGTCCGGCGAACATTTTTTCTGATAAGACACGGCGGATAACGTCACAGTTTGATGTGACTGCCAGGGGGCATGATTAAAAAACCATACCTCTTTGTTGAAGGCTCTGCCGTGTTGTCGTTCGCTTTCCTCTTCGAAGATTTGCTTGGTGTGGGCGCTGCTCTCTTAGGAGATGCCTCTGGCGCACATTGAGACATCGAGCGCCTCCCCTTTGGAGCACAAAATAGTGCGGTGACTGAGGCGTAATGAGGAAGCTCTCTCGAAAAAGGTGTCTCTCGATCACTTACATGCGAGGCAGGGAGGAGACCGGGATAGTCGGCGGTGATGGTCACTTCAGTGCCGTCGTAGCTCGCCTGGTAGAACACCCCATCCTCGAGCTCCACGAATATGTCTGGATCCTCTTCAAATCCGGGGTCAAGGTCCCGGTTGTGATCCTCTGGCTGTGGGGAGGGGCTATGGATCCCCTTGGTGACCTTCCGCCATTCCTGTCACAAATGGATGGGTTAATGTCCATTAAAAGTGACTCAGCGAGAGGATTGAGTAAAGTAGTGGGATTAGAACTCACCTCACTAGGAGGATTGTACATGGAAAATCCATCTCGACGCTTAATACGAGTGAACTCCTCTTTCTCCCCTTTATACAGTTTGACCAGTATTCTGGCCAAAGCGGCGGGGGTGTCCGGACCCTTCCGACCGCAGCGGGAGGCGTCATCTTCCCCATTATAGTGACACATGGGAAGCCCTATGTATTGGAGTGGCTGAACCCCCCGCACTATGGAAGTCACCATTACCTCGACTATTGCTAGTCCGGACTGGGCAAGCGCCTTTATCTTGCCCATCAATTGACGGACTTCCGCGCTATCTTCCTCCTCATGGCTCTGAGGGCGCCAGTTGTGGCGTTTCTTCAACGGAGCGCTTGAAAATTCGGGAAGACCCATTGGGACTGGGTCGGGAAGGGCGACGTCCTCAATATAGAACCACTCGGAAGGCCACTCTTCGGACGCCTCCTTCGGTGTGCCGGACAGGTATCCGGTCTCGGCGATGAGCCATACCTCGGCTCCACCCACTTCGAATATTGATCCCTCTTGGTTACGAGGGACGAGGCAGAATAGTTTCCTCCATAATTCAAAATGGGCCTCACAACCCAGGAAAAGCTCACAAAGAGCAACGTAGCCCGCAATGTGCAGGATGGAGGCAGGAGTGAATTGGTGCAGTTGGAGGCCATAATACTGCATAAGTCCTTGGAGGAACGGGTGTATTGGAAATCCGACGCCTCTTAGCAAGTAGGGAACGTAGCACACTCGTTCCCCCTGGATGGATTGGGGAAATTCTCCGCTTGAGCCCCGCCATTGAAGGAAGTCAATCCTGCTCGAATAGGGACTAGATTCGCGGGGGGAAGAAATCCCTGTGTTTGCAGCTTCACTAGCTGACCGTCGGATACGGAACAGCTCTCCCAATCACCTTTTTCGGAGTTGTGGGGACGGGAGGAAGAACTGGGAGCGCTAGCCATGTTGGAATGGTTCCTCCTACCAAGTTCTGAGGATTTTCCGTGTGGTGTGGAATGGATCTGAGATCCGATCTCTTTAAATAGACTCTTTTCTTACATGGCCGGGGTGTTATGTGCAAAAAATACCCTAACCTCTCGTATTCTCGACACGTGGAAGCTGAAGCCATGGATGCACAGAATCTGAGGGGTACGACATTAAATGGAAGGCCGAATACAGCTCTGTGAAGTCATCAGAGGAGGAACCCGCCTTGCAATGTCGAAGACAATCTGCGCGCTAGACACATCGTCATTGAAAGCCTGGTTCAGGGGCTACTGAGGGAGTCCTGGACAAAGGGGTCCTCGGGCGTCCAGTCTATTGGGCATGGGCTGGACTGATGGGCTATGAAGATACAAGACCGAAGACTCTCACCCGTGTCCGGATGGGACTCTCCTTGGCGTGGAAGGCAAGCTTGGCGTCCGGATATGAAGATTCCTTTCTCTGTAACCGACTTTGTATAACCCTAGTCCCCTCCGGTTATATATAAACCGGAGGGTTTAGTCCATAGGGACAATCATAATCATACAGGCTAGACTTCTAGGGTTTTAGCCATTACGATCTCGTGGTAGATCAACTCTTGTAATACTCATATTCATCAAGATCAATCAAGCAGGAAGTAGGGTATTACCTCCATAGAGAGGGCCCAAACCTGGGTAAACATCGTGTCCCCTGTCTCCTGTTACCATCGACCTTAGATGCACAGTTCGGGACCCCCTTCCCGAGATCCACTGGTTTTGACACCGATAGCGATCTTGGTCTTATTACATGGGAATGTAAACCTTTAGCTGATTCCTCGGGACTCCGCGCCTGCGCTTGCCTCCTTAGCACCAATGAGGAAACTGCTATCCTGCGCCCGCTGGCGCCCGCCTGGCCTTGGTCATCATGGCTCACGTCATCTGAACCTCGCGAGGTGAGGCTTGCATAGAAATATCCGCTCCTCGGGAGCCAACCAGAGGAGGCCGCTCCTTCTGGAGGTCTTGGTGTCGTCCGACTCGCGAGGCTTGGCCCCTCGTGAGGGTCTTGAGTTGTTAATGCTGAAGGTGGGCCATACCGGGCCATTGATGGAGCCACGCCATGGGCCGCAGGCAGGCAAGTCTGGGTACCCCCGTTCCCAGAATGCTGATACTATCCTTAACGGAAATTGAAATCTAATGTTTCCTTCTTTCATATCAATAATTGCACCAATCGTTCTAAGGAAAGGTCTACCAAGAATAATAGGACATGTAGGATTGCAATCTATATCAAGAACAATGAAATCTACGGGCACATAATTCCTATTTGCAATAGTAAGAGCATCATTAATCCTTCCCATAGGTTTCTTAATAGTGGAATCCGCAAGATGCAAATTTAAGGAACAATCATCAAATTCACGAAAACCTAACACTTCACATAAAGTTTTTGGAATCGTGGAAACACTAGCACCCAAATCACAGAAAGCATGGCACTCATAATCTTTAATCTTAATCTTAATAGTAGGTTCCCACTCATCATAAAGTTTTCTAGGGACAGAAACTTCCAATTCAAGCTTTTCTTCAAAGGATTTCATCATAGCATCAACGATATGTTTAGTAAAAGCTTTGTTTTGATTATAAGCATGAGGAGAATTCAACATGGATTTCAACAAGGAAATACAATATATTAAAGAACAATTATCATAATTAAATTCCTTGAAATCCAAATGAGTGGGTTCATTGCTACTTAAAGTTTTGACCTCTCCAATCCCACTTTTATCAAATTTTGCATCAAGATCTAAAAACTCTGAATCATTGGGACGCCTTCTAACTAAAGTTGACTCATCTCTAGTCCCATCTTTATCAAAATTTACATTGGAAAACAAAGATTCTATAGGAGTCACATCAATCACTTTAAGATCTTCATCATTATTTTCACGAAAACTAGAAGAACACACTTTTATAAACCAATCTTTTTTAGCACGCATCTTAGCGGTTCTTTCTTTGCACTCATCAATGGAAATTCTCATGGATTTGAGAGACTCATTGATATCATGCTTGGGTGGAATAGATCTAAGTTTCAAAGAATCAACATCAAGAGAAATTCTATCCACGTTCCTAGCCAAATCATCAATCTTAAGCAATTTTTCTTCAATCAAAGCATTGAAATTGTTTTGCGAACTCATAAATTCTTTAACAATATTCTCAAATTTAGAGGGCATCTTATTATAATTTCCATAAGAATTGTTGTAGGAATTACCATAATTATTAGAGGAATTACTAGGAAACGGCCTAGGATTAAAATTACCTCTATTCGCGTTATTACCAAAATTGTTCCTACCAACAAAATTCACATCCATAGATTCATTATTATTCTCAATCAAAGTAGACAAAAGCATATCATTAGTATAAATAGGAGCACCCTTGCTAGCAAATAATTTCATAAGCTCATCCATCTTTCCACTCAAAACATTAATCTCTTCAATTACATGCACTTTTTTACAAGTGGAAGATCTTTCGTTATGCCATTGAGAATAATTAACCATAATATTATCTAGGAGTTTGATAGCTGCTCCGAATGTAATTTCCATAAAAGTACCTCCCGCGGCCGAATCTAAGAGATTTCTAGAAGCAAAATCCAATCCGGCATAAAAAATCTGTATAATCATCCACAAATTCAAACCATGCGTAGGGCAATTCCGTATCATTAATTTCATCCTCTCCCAATATTGTGCAACATGTTCATGATCAAGTTGTTTAAAATTCATAATATCGTTCCTAAGAGAGATGATCTTAGCGGGAGGAAAATACTTGGAAATAAAAGCATCTTTACACTTATTCCATGAATCAATACTATTTTTAGGCAAAGATGAAAACCAAGTTTTAGCACGATCTCTAAGCAAGAACGGAAATAGCTTCAATTTAAAAATATCATTATCCACATCTTTTTTCTTTTGCATATCACACAAATCAATGAAATTATTAAGATGGGATGCGACGTCTTCATTGGGAAGGCCGGAAAATTGATCTTTCATAACAAGATTCAGCAAAGCGGTGTTGATTTCACAAGATTCCGCATTAGTAGCAGGAGCAATCGGAGTACTAATAAAATCATTATTATTGGTGTTGGAAAAGTCACACCATTTGGTATTATCTTGATTCATCGTGACAAAGCCAGCAATCCAACACACGAGCACACAAAAAAGGCAAGCAAAAAAGGCGAATGGAAGAGGGGCGAAGAAAAGGCAAAAAAATTCAAAAATCTTTTAGAAGTGGGGGAGAGGAAAATGAGAGGCGAATGGAAAATAATGTAATGCGAGAGATGTGAGTTTATGATGGGTACTTCGTATGTCTTGGCTTGGCGTAGATCTCCCCGGCAACGGCGCCAGGAATTCTTCCTGCTACCTCTTGAGCTTGCGTTGGTTTTTTCCTTGAAGAGGAAAGGGTGATTCAATAAAGTAGAGTAAGTATTTCCCTTAGTTTAGAGAACCAAGGTATCAATCCAGTAGGAGACAATGCACAAGTCACCGAATACCTGCACAAACAAACACCAACTTGCACCCAACGCGATAAGGGGTTGTCAATCCCTTCACGATTATTTGCAAAGTGAGATCTCATATAGATGGATAAATGGTAAAGTAATATTTTTGGTATTTTTGGTTTATGGAACGGAAAGTAAAAGATTCCAAAGAAAGTAAATGGGAAACTAAAATTGTAGATCGGAAACTTATATGATGGAAAGTAGACCCGGGGGCCATAGGTTTCACTAGAGGCTTCTGTCAAGATAGAAAATATTACGGTGGGTGAACAAATTACTGCCGAGCAATTGATAGAAAAGCGCATAATTATGACAATATCTAAGGCAATGATCATGAATATAGGCATCACGTCCGTATCAACTAGACCGACTCCTGCCTACATCTACTACTATTACTCCACACATCGACCGACTCCTGACTGCATCTAGAGTATTAAGTTCATAAGAACATGGTAACGCATTAAGTAAGATGACATGATGTAGCGGGATAAACTCAAGCAATATGATGAAAACCCCATCTTGTTATCCTCGATGGCAACAATACAATACATGTCGGTTCCCCTTCTGTCACTAGGATCGAGCACCGCAAGATTGAACCCAAAGCTGAGCACTTCTTCCATTGCAAGAAAAACCAATCTAGTTGGCCAAACCAAATCAATAGTTCGAAGAGACTTGCAAAGATATCAAATCATGCATATAAGAATTCAGAGAAGATTCAAATAATATTCATAGATAAGCTGATCATAAATACACAATTCATCGGATCTCGGCAAACACACCGCAAAAGAGTATTGCATCGAATAGATCTCCAAGAACATCGAGGAGAACATGGTATTGAGAATGAAAGAGAGAGAAGAATCCATCTAGCTACTAGCTATGGACCCGTAGGTCTGTGGTAAACTACTCACGCTTCATCGGAGAGGCAATGGTGTTGATGTAGAAGCCCTCTGTGATCGTTTCCCCCTCCAGCAGGACACAGGAAAAGGTCCCTAGATGGGATCTCAAGGGTACAGAAGGGTGCGGTCGTGGAGAAGTGTTTTCGTGGCTCTCCTGGTAGGTTTTGGAATATTTGAGAATATATAGGCGGAAGAAATAGGTCGGTGGAGTCACGAGGGGCCCATAAGGGTGGGGGCGCGCCCTACCCCCCATGGGCACGCCCTTCGACCTTGTGGACGCCTCGTGGCTTCCCTGACGTGCACTCCAAGTCCTCTGGATGTCTTCTGGTCCAAGAAAAATCATCGTGAAAGTTTCATTCCGTTTGGACTCCGTTTGGTATTCCTTTTATGCGAAACTCTAAAACAAGGAAAAAACAGGAACTAGCACTGGGCTCTAGGTTAATACGTTAGTCCCAAAAATCATATAAATAGCATATGAAAGCATATGAAACATCCAAAACAGATAATATAATAGCATGGAACAATAAAAAAATTATAAATACGTTGGAGACGTATCAATAGCCCGCGTACACATCACTTGCACTGAATGAGGAATAGCTCTCCAGGTCCAATTTGGCCTTGCCTTTCTTCAATGAAGGTAATTCTTCTTTGGTACTATGCTTGGTGAGAACAATGGAGGCTCCTGGCATTGTATAAGTCGTCCTAGTGATAGTAACATCATCGGAGTTCTTCTCATGAGGTATCTCTTCAGTTAATTGGGCGAGATAGGTAGGCTTAGGACTTGGAGGGTCATGGATGGTTGTCGGGTTAACCTCAGTATCCATAGGCTCAAAGGTCGCAGGGTCAGTCTGAGGAGGCGGGCTATCTTGCTGGTTAATAGAATCTCCAGGATTCTGAATCGGGACCTCAGGGGTCTCCAGCATCTGCTTCTCTGGCTCAGACGTCTCAGGGGCCTTGGAAGAGCCGCCCACCTTTTGTTTTTTGCCCGCCTTTGCTTTGCCCCCGCGACAGGAATACAAGAGTTTATGAGTACATAGCCACAAAGTTTTTATCAACAAATGAAAAGACTTACCCTTGGGCAACAATGAAGGCAGGAAGCTAGGTTCCAGTTGAGTCACCGGATGATGGTGGCGTTCCCTGATAGTTTTAATCAGAAGGATTAAGAGGTTGATGTATGAGACCGGCTTTCGGAAGGGATAAGGTTGGGCTGTGATGAGTCACCTCGTTGTGACGTTTTCAAGGAGCCGGTGTGTTGGATAAGCCGGCTACAAGGTCTTCAGTGCCACCGCTCCGGGTCAGGCGCCTTGACTCGTGTTGCTGCTTCTTCAAAAGAAAGTCGGGGTCCAAATGAGCAAGGGGGTGAGAAAGTCTTACTTTCCGGGTGACCTGCCGTGTTTTCTTTCTTGGCGAAGATTCTGAATCAGAGGATACAGGAATTACCTTTGCAGCATCGGCGTGGCTCGTCTCCACTTCTTCCTGAGAGGAATCAACATCAATAAGTTTCATAAAGAAAAGACCAAGGGAGTAAAGTTCTACCTCCGACTCATCTAGCTCAAGAAGTTCTTCTACCATTTGCATCTTACGGCGGCCCGTAGCACGAGTCTTTGCTTTAGGCTTCTTAGTGGGCGGGGCAGCTTGTAGTTTCGTCTTCCAGAAGGGAGAGCCGGCAGGTATATACAAGAGCAATAAGTTAAAATGATATGAAATGCAAGAGATAGATAAACAGGATAAAGATTTGTTCAAAATGCTTACAGGAGGAGCCGGGTTAAGAGTGTAGAAAGGGTTCAGTCCCACTTTGATGCACTTCTCTAAAGATTCCCCAAGCAGTGTCTTAACTGAGTCATTGATTTCTTTATCAGTTAAGCGTGTTTGGTCGTAACGCTGCGGATCCTTTGTATCACCAGTATACTGGCACATTAAGCCGGGGCGCCGGCTCAGTGGTAAAATCCTCCATGCGACCCAGCAGCGGACCAGATCAACTCCAGTTAAGCCGTTGGCTAGTAGAACCCTTATCTTTGAAAATGTTGGGTCATACTGGGCATGCTCTGCGGCAGTCAATCGACGTGGAAGCACGTCGCTGGTAGTGAGCCGGTAGGGGCAGTAACCCGGCAAGGGGTTTTCTCCAGCCGGGAAGGTGTCCTTGCAATAGAACCAGGTATAGTTCCAGTCTTTGGGATGAATGGGCAGTGCGGCTGAGGGAAAGGTTACATCCCTCCGCCTGTGGATGGAAACACCTCCAAGCTCAAGACTGGGCCCATCTGACATTTCAGTCTGGCGGTTGATATAAAAGTAATCTCGGAAGAGGTCAACAGTGGGCTCTTCTTGAAGGTACACCTCACAGAATACTTGAGAGTTACACATGTTAGAGATGGAGTTGGGGACAATGTATTGACGATGAATATTGTAGAAGTGCAAAACATCCCGGAAGAATTTTGACCCGGGTGGTGAAAAGCCATGAAGGAGCTGATCCGAGAAAATAACAATTTAACCCTCTCTGGGTTGAGGAATAGTTTCAGGGTCGGGAACGCACCAGTGAATAACATCTTTAGCTGGCAAAACCCCCATGTCCACATATTCATTTAGTGAGAGCTCAGAGACTCTGGAAGCAACCCAGCCGCAGGAAGTGGGAGTCTTAGTCATGGTTGGCCGGATTAAAAAGCTACCGCCAAGGAATAAAAGTATGGCGGGTTAATATTGCAATGAAAAGGCGCCTAAGTGATTGCAAGGATGTTTCAGCAGCAACAAGCTGGGTATGGTTATAAGATTAATCATTATGACGAATCATGGAAAAATTATAAGCATGGAAAAATTATAAGCCGCCCTAGATAAGAGGATAAGGCGACTCTCAAATTGATTGAGGTATGGTAGGTTAAGTTGTGACAATCTAAGTCGGTAGCATGCAGGCAGGTTACAAATTCATTATTAAGCCGCCTGAACAATGATGGGCGAATCAATTATATACGGATCCAAAGTTGTTGAAATTTTGCTAAGTATGGGGCAAACAAGTTTCGCAGATTGCAGCTATATTTACAGATATACGGCAGTTCAGAAAAGATGAATAATTGTTAAACCTAAAGTGCAACAGCGGAAGAACTAGCAGGTTGTGTGTTGATTCTGAAAAAGAAGGGATCCATCCAAGATGCGAAATAAGGACTAAAACTGCTACCGCCCTAGTCCTATCCTGTTTTTGGATTGAAATACGACTTCTAGACATAGGATGGATGAAGTTAGATAAGCCAAGATGAACACCGATGAACTACAAGAACTGACGTGACCTAATGTTGGATCTGAGGGAGGAGCAGAATGGAACCTGATGGTGCCAGAGAATGGCGGAAGCGTGCGGCAGAACTTTGGTCGCAACAGGTTGATGCAGCGGCCACGGCAAGGGGCAGTCAGCGTCATTGGGCTGGCGTGGCGGAGCTCCGGTCATGACGGTCTTCTAGAGAAAGAAGAAGAAGTGGAGGCGACGGGGGTAAAAAGGAAAAGAGATGGACCCCCGTGCCTATTTACAAGGGGAAAGTGGTATAGTGAAACGACAGGCCCGAAGATGGAGGAGGCATTATAATTATCTCAATAGAGGGTGCGCCTCGATTCTCAGAATGGCTAGTTAATGCAAAGGATTCGTTGTGACGTCACAACATTTTTCTGAATTTATTTAAAATGACATCATATTTTCGTATGGCGGGTTATAAAGGTCTGTTCAAGGTTAAACGCTAGAAGGAATCAAAGAAGACTCGCCAGCTAGGGACAGTGGAGATTGACATGAACCAGTTCAAATCAATCTGGGGCCTAATGTTGGGGATATAACCCCATGGTGTGACCTGCCCATGAGGGGCCGGGTTACACTATTGGCGACTCGTGAAGAAGGCCTTAGATAGGCCTAAGAATCCAATATATGGAACCTAGGGGGCGACTTACATGGAGAGCCGGACGGGACCCAAGCTCAGAAGATGGCACGAGACCCGGCGGTCTAAGCCGCCCAATGGTGACTTGCCTGATAAGGCGGGGCGATTTAGAACCAAAGTCGGTTACGTTGTGTAAACCGACCTGGACTCTTGTAAGCCCAGGGCCTCGACCTGTGTATATAAAGGCGAGAGCCTGCGGCGGGTAAAGTTAAGTTACAATTGATCGATAGCTAGGTCAAGCGATTCCGCTCCCTTGTAATCGATACTCAATCAATACAACATAAAGAAGGAAGTAGGCTTTTACCTCATGGGTGAGGGGCCGAACCTGGGTAAACTCATGTCTCTCGTCCCGTTCAACCCCTTTAAGCTAATCGCCGTAGCCATGGCCTCACACCTAGGTCCTTTCACAAGGGCATCTATCGTGACAAAACCACGACAGTGACCAAACACCCAAGAGTAATAAGCTTCTCACCTTTCACTTCCACGTATCACTGTGGAGAACTCAAACCGATGCACCTAATGCAATGGCAAGGGCACATGGACTGCCCAAGTCCTTCACTCTCAAATCCCACCGAAGCAACGAAAGCTATGGAGGAATATGAGAGGAAGAACAAGAAAGAGAACACAAAGAACTCCCAGATCTAGATCCAAGGGGATCCCCTCACATAGAGGAGAAAGTGATTGGTGGAAATGTAGATCTAGATCTCCTCTCTCTCTTTTCCCTCAAGAACTAGCAAAAATAATTTGAGGGATTGAGAGATAGCAAGCTC